>NC_051309.1:157759773-158062803 GCF_015220235.1 Choloepus didactylus
AATAAACAACTCTTCAAGTCACTTTAGAGTAGACAACGATTAGAAAAGGGAAACGATGCTGGAAATGAAGTTAAAGGTGATCATTTTAAAGAGTGGGAAATGACAAGTGAGTTTTTGTGGTGAGGAGAGTTTATTTTCATGAGGCAACACTGAAAGCAATGACACAGTGTAACCATTTTGTGTGGTCCTGTTCCTATTTCCATTGGATAGGCACCGGCTGATTCCACCATATGCTCTGCAGCCAAATACGACAAAATGTGACTTTAAGCAAAAACAGGTATTAAATATTGTTTATTATGTGAATTTCAAAACAAGTATCACTTTCAGAATAAGAACCACACAACTAGTTAAGTATTATAACACATAACTTAACCATGTATGGCCAGAGCTTCAGTCTAAACATTTTCTGAATATTCCTTGATGAGAAAGTTTAATTTGCAAACTATTTTATTTCATTAACCTACTCTGTCACAAATGCCCTAAATTCTACTTTTATAATATATCATCCTATAACTAAACAGCATAATTTGTTTGTTATAATGTAATATGATTTGAAAGTGGAGACAAATGTGAAGAAAGTCTTTTTACCTCATAGCCAGTAGTTTCAAACTCTTCCTCAATAAAGTTTTTTCCAGATATACCAATACAAAACTAAGGAACTTCCTTAGAGATTCCTTTCCTAGGAAGTGGGGAGAAGCAAGACCAAGCTGTGCCAACTATTGGATAATTAGGAATTAGCCATGGGCAGCATGTTTCTACATCAATGCCTTTGTCAATTCTGGAATTTTTTCTGCCATTGTCTTTTCCAATTTGGCAATCACAATTCTTCCTCTTGCCTCCCTCCCCATCTCATTTTCTCGAACTGCTTATGAGACAAAGGCTGTATCTCCTCATTTTACTCACCATGGTTCTTAGCCCCTCATTCTTTCTTTTTTCCTCTGTGCATCATTCTGCTTATCTCCTCAGATCTCTTTCCATTCACTGATTCTTTCTGTAGCTGTGTCTAATATATGATTTGTCCTATCTACCAAGCTTTGCATTTCCAATGACTAAATTTTTCATTTCTAGAAATTCTGTTTAGCTATTTCTCAAATCCACCTTTTCCTTATTGAAGTATCTTCTTGTTTTTATTTTGTATTTATTCTTTCATATACTTAATTATTTGAAATTGTTTTTCTCTATCTAATAATTCAACTATCAGAAGTTCCTAAATGTCCAATCCTATTATTGTTTGTTTCTTCTCACAAATTATGGCCTGTTTTCTAGTGTACTTAGAATACTTTATCTAGTGCTGATATTTGGATTGTAAACTGATAATTTAATTTGGTAATCCCATGTTGTGTGGGTTAATTGTTTAACATTTTACTGAAAAAGATGCACTTTATGAATTTTAAATTATAATATCTCACTTTATGAAGAATTGCTATTTCCAACTCCTTGCCTTGACTGAGCCTAAGTCTTTGTAACCTACCCATGAGTTGTTAAAACTCAAGCCCCTGGTAACTGAGACCAGAAAAACACTCCCTGGGCAGTCAAAATATCTATGCCTTCTTACTACTCTGTTTTTTCAGCTTTCCTGCAATTTTTGGCCTCCAGGAATAACCCTTACTTTCTTGTGAACTCAGCTGGATTTATAAGAATTTTTGTTTACTCGATATTTCTAGGTGTTATCACATTATCTACCCATCCACATTGTTGGAATCAAAAGCTTTCAAATTCCTTCCAAGGCAACATTTGGTGAATATCTCAAAATAATTCCATGGAGAGTGTGCTTTTATTTGATTTCCTAAAAAGTACACCATTTAGAAGGAATAATTTTGATCCAGTATTTGATTTTACCACTGAGCTCATAACCAATTATTTCACAAAATTGACTGTTGAAGGAGAATTAGGAATTCTTGCCCCTGAACCCAGCTTATTGTCATTATTTTGGATTTTAATCTTTGAACTTCCTGAACCTCAGCTTTCTTATCAGTGAAAACAAGTAATAATAATACCAATGACAACTCCATAGAGTTTTTGTAAGAGTGCAAAGAGGTAACATTTAAAAAAGTACTTTGCACACTGTAAAGAGCTTAAATTATGTAGTTATCAGAGTATTCAAAATAAGAATATTATTTGTAAAATAATTAAGAGTCTCTCATATAATGCTCCTATTTGGATGCCCTGAAATAAAGTGCCTAAGAACATAGAAGACTTTCAAATTTCTTGAATTAATTTGTAAAATAAGAAGGAATAAGAAAGTAATCTGGTAAACTCACAGCCCTCTCCCCTATGGGAGACATGATTCCCAAGAGTGTGATCTCCCTGGCAGCATGGGGCATGACTCCTGGGGATGAGCCTGAACCCAAGCATCATATGATTAACAAAGCCTTCTGGACCAAAATGAGGAAGAGATATGAAGCAAAATAAAGTTTCAGTGGCTGAGAGATTTCAAATGGAGTTGAGAGGTCATTTTGAAGGTTTTCTTATGAATTAACAGATATCCCTTTTTATTTTTAGTGTATTGAAATAGCTAGAAGAAAATACCTGAAACTGTTGAACTGCAACCCAGTTGTGAAAACATTGTGGCTCACACTCCCTTTATCCAGTGTATGGTCAAATGAGTAGAAAAATGGGGACAAAAGTAAATGAATAATGGGGGGGAGAAAGGGTGTGAGATGTTTTGGGTGTTCTTTTTTATTCTTATTTTTATTCTTATTTTTATTCTTATTCTTTGGAGTAATGAAAATGTTCAAAATTTGATTGTGGTGATGAATGCACAACTATATGAAGGTACTGTGAACATTTGATTGTACACTTTGGATGACTGTAAGGTATGTGAATATATCTCAATAAAATTGCATTAAATAAAAAAAAGTAACCTGGGCTAACAATTAAGAGATAAAGAAGCAAAAAAAAAAATAAAAAATAAAAAAATTAAGAGAGATAAAGGAATAAGATTGTAAAAAATAACTGGACTGGGATCATGATGCTATTTTAAATTACATTTTCTTAAATTTCCAGCCCTATTCTTCATTAAGTAACCAACACTATTAGTACAAAAACATCCAAAAATTATCAATAAAGTCATAGCATAAGAAAAATTTTAAGTGAAATAAAGATTTAAAAACTTTAAAAGTGAAGTGACTAAACTTGGGACATTGTTCTCTAAATTTTCATTAACGTACTTTACATGAAAAAAGCTATAAAAATTTTATGGATTTTTTTAATCATGCCTCTGTAAAAGCAATGATAGTAAGTAATTCCTAAACAATATTACTCCCCTTGCTACATCAAAGCTTGATCACGTTTACAGATCAGGGTCTGAAATTTTTGTTAATTTCCTTTTAAATATTAGTTGGTGGGGTTTTCGTTTCATTGTTGTGGTGGGGTTTTCGTTTCATTGTTGTTGCTGTTGTTGTTAACTATTTAAATCATGGAAGAACACATTTCCAGCCAATACAGTGGATTATGCTGAGATGGGGCATTGTCCCCTTACTTCAAACTACACCTATGCTGAATAAAATATTACAATCAAATAAAATTAAATAGCTGAGATATAAATAAAGAGAAATCTGAGGTACCAGTGATGAAGAAGGTACTCAAAGCATGGTAAGCTGAAGCTGAAGCCCTGGGGTTTGCTGGGGAACCAGAACCAGCAAGGGGCCTTACTGTCCAGAAGATAGGGCTGGAGGCCTGGGGAAGAAGGAGAATTCAGAAATCAACTTTGTGTCCTCAGGGAGGTAAAACTGAACTCCATGCCAAAGGCCAGGAATCTGGAAGGGCTTCTTTATATGTAGAAAAGAGTCTAGAGAAACTCTACTTACTGAGCTAGGAAAAGAAGAATGTTGATCTTCCTAGCACCTTATTCCCAGATCTGTAACTTAATAAGGATAAGATCTGAATTCACATTACTCATACGATACATAGATTCCTGAGCTGAGAAAAGAATTTTTAAAATTGTCAGGGAATATTAAACCCACAGGTCCCATTCTGAGGAAAGCCGTCAATCATTCCATAGGGCCTTGCCCACAACCTAGGGCCCACAGGACTCCCATAGAAAAATGAGCTTGTAACCAAAAGTACAAACTGCGTGAGGAACTAAGCCACACAAGCACATCAATTCATTCAACAAGTGATAGATGTTGCATCCTCAGATAATAAGATCATCTGAAAGAGACTTTGAAATAAATATATTTAAAAAGAATAGAGGATCTTCTGCCTCCAGTGCTGGCTGAAGAGACCCCAAGTTGGTTCCCCAAGACACTCCACAGCCGTTTGTACTCTGTGGAAACTTGGATCCTGTTTATGGGATGGAAGTAGCTGTGAGTTCATCTGTTGGAATTCACCTTCAAACTCAAAACTCCATACTGTATTGTGTTCCATGTTTTAGAACTTTCGGACCCCCACCTCCATGTGAAAAAATTCTAAAAACAAGTCAATTTTAGATCTGTTACCAGACCAAGGTGGTAGATCCTTCTGCCTGATGCACTCAAATGACCGATTCCTGAGACACCAGGTTTCAAAGAGAGAAAGAGTTTTATTTCTAGGTGTGAAGCAGGAGAGCAGATGGCCTAAAGGTCCAAAATCTGCCTCCCTGAACTGCACTAATTCTGATAGTTTCATAGCATCAAAAGAGGGGCAGGTTTTAGGATAATGTGTACAATGTCCCCAGATGATGTAATTAGAAGTGCTCTAATTATTGAGCATGTGTAGATTGATTACATGCTTAGTCACAGTTCATATATAAAAAATGGCAGCCTTAATATGATGATGGACATGATTTTTAGTATTATAATGAGGTATAGGTGACTTGTAAGTTAAAGCCTAAGCTACTGTGCATGTCAGACGGGCCCATTTTGGTTAGATCCAGCTTCAGTTACCAAGATAACTTTGGACTTGGGGTGGGTTAGTTCTGGGCCAACCCAAGACCCTTCATTAATAAACAGTAGGGGCTGTCTTTAGTGATCATAAGGCTTCAGGGTCAAAAAACTAGATAAATGGGTACAAGTGAAGGTTAGTCACAAGGTTTTTACAAGGGCACAAGATAAAGGCTATACAATCATTATCAGAGATCAAAGCAGCTAGATAACAGTTCAGAGATTTCAGGTATTTCCCTCTGTCTACTCTAATATGCCAGAAAGTAAAAAGGAATACCTATATAATCATTCAGTAATCATAATCAGTCCTTAAATCCTAACTTCTTGGTTACAGATCTCGATCATCAGTTGAAAGCATTAGAAATGTTTTTAGTTACAAAACATCAAATTTTGGAACAATTCTTTCATTTAGGCTGGAATTCCCAGAGATCAATTAATATTGTATGAAAAAAGCAGATGAAAGAAGTGATGTAGGGAAAGAATCTCGGTCATGCAGAGGTTGGGATAGTGAATTAATGGACTCTTGAAATTTTATTGCTGTAATAGAGCTTTTATGCTACAGAACAAAGTTAATGTTTCATCATTAATATCCAAATAGAAAGTATTTATCGGCTAGGAGGAGTCCCAATTGTTCAATTTAGAATTCTACTCCAGTATATTTTTGGCTCTACCTTCAAAACATGTTCAGATTCTGAATAATCCCCATCCTAACTCTAGTGTGAACCACTCACCATCTGTTCTTGCCTGAATTACTGCAATAGCATCCAACCCGGTCCATTGGTTCCCACCTTGCCCTCATATATTCTGCTTACAACATAGTAGTTGGGGTAATCTTTTTACCACTGTTAAAGGAACTCTACATTGACCTTCAGGCCCTGGGTTATAAAATAGCTCCCAGCAGAGGAGGCATACAAGGTGAACACTCTAGACTGATGCAATCAGACTTCAGGAATGTGCAGATTGGAGAACAAGATTTATGGGAAATGGGACAAGAAAAAGAGGCCTAAGTTCTGACCAATCAGTTTCGGACAAGTTTCCTTCTGCCTCGATGTTCTAACAAGCCTCTAGAACAGAACTCACCTGACAACTGCCATTTCCCTTCTCTTTTTGAACTATAAATTCCCAATGCCTCCCAACTGCTTTGGAACACCCGCTTTTATTTAGTGTTGCCCAGTTTGCAAATTGTTGTACTGCTATTAAAGCTCTCCTCTTTCTAAAAAAAAAAAAAAAAAAAAAAAAAAAGGAAAAGAAAGGAATAGAAACCATAAAGCAAAAATCAAACAGCATGACAAAGGGATAAATGGTTTTTGAAATACAATAAAATCAAAATTATAAAAGTAAAATGTAATCATTAAAATTAAAATCTCAAAGCATGGGTTAAACAGTGGGATAGTTATAGCTGAAGACAGAATTAACACATTTGAAGGAATCACCCAGGAGAGAGATGTGAGGAAGCAACCCAGCAGAGAGATAAAAGGATAAAAATTAGCAAATAAAAGGGACAGAGAGAAAAGAACAAGAGGGTCCAACAAATGAATTAATCTTCCAGAAAGAGATAATGGGTGGGGAATAAAATTGAAAGAGATAATGGCTAAGAATTTTCCAAAACTGATGAAAAATCTGAATACTCAAAGAATCACAATGAATCCTGGGCAGAATTTCTTTAAAAAAAAAAACTATTTCTATACATATGGTAAAAACTATAAAACATCCAAGCTAAAGAAATCTTAAAACCCATAGATGATTGCAAAGGAAAAAGTCTGAGAAGCTACAGATATGCAACAATTAGACTAAAAGTAGAATTCTCAAAAGTAAAAACAGAAACCAAAAGATATCAGAATGATAACTTCAGAGTGCTGAGAGAAAGATTTAACTGTTAAAGTAGAATTGTATACCAAGCTAAACTATCATTCATGGACAAAGATGAAATATAGATCTTTTCAGATTTAATAAAGACCAAGAGTATTTACTACCAACAGGCCCTCACTAAAGGAACTTCTAAGGGATGTACTACAGAAATTAAGAATATAACCTCTGAAGAAAAGCTAAAGATGGAAGAAAGAATATTGAGCCCAAAAGAGAATTTGTTTTAAAAAGACTGTCTGAAACAATAACAGTAATATAAAATAATAAAGTAAAAAAAGTAAAATAACATGAAAGCTAAGAAAGAGGATTAGAATTAAAGAATTCTGAGTTTCTCATATTGTTTGTGAGGAAACTAGAGATATGTATTTATTATTTAGAATTATTAATTAATTAATAAGTATAATTTTTTTAAAAAACTTAAAGGTAACCACTTAAATAATACAAATTATTTATTATTGTAAATAATAATACATACTTCCTAACATGAAAGTGAGGGATAGAATGAAAGAAAAACCATGACAAGTAAAAAAACTTTTTAAAAATAGTATAAAAAATTCCAAATGACTATTAGTCATAGGAAATGCAAATGTATTAAACTCACCTATTGCAATATGATGACTATCAGACTGGAATAAAATTAAACCTAGACAAAAAATATTAATAGAGATAGAGAAGAATACTACTTAGTGATAAAAAGAGTAATCCAACAGGAAGATACAGTGGTCATAATCTTGCATATTTCTTGAATAATTTTGACCAAATTAGAAAGAGAAATTGACAAGTGCATAATCATAATTGGAGATTTTAATAAATTTGAGGACACACTTCACTTGAACAACAAATTTGACAAGTTTGATCAAATATATTTACATATAACCCTGCACCAAACAAAGAGATAACTACATTTTTTCAAGCACACATAGAATACTTAGAAAAATTGACTATATGCTAGGCACAAAGGATATCCCCAAAAGAGTTAGAGAATCAATATCACACGGACCATACTCTCTGACAACAATGCCATTAAATCAGAAATCCATAATTAAAGATATGTTAATTGGAACAAGAAATTTTTCTCAGCTTTCCAGATACAGAAGGATGAACCCAAATTTTCAGACTAGGGTACTATGTTAGCTGTCATTTGTATTTCCTAACTACTTTTTCATAGCCAGATTTTCTGAAGTACTATTCTAATTCATCTCAGGTCCCATATCAGTGGGACTCACTCTAATTTGTAGGGCTGATTTAGAGCTCCTTAATGCTTATATGTCATATCCATTTGTATTATATTTGTAGATGTTTAAATTGTGTGAGTGGAAGGTAGAGCTTTAGAGATTTGTGATACATTGCAAATGGATTCAGGGCACACATTTTTTCCATCTAAAGGGTAAAGCTACTAATAAATACCAGATACTCACATTTTTCAAACTCTAATAAGTCAACTTCAGCATATAGGGTTCTGGTTTTGATCACACTGTCATATTGATTTGATGAGTTGGGCCTGTACATTTAGTAAGTGTTTCCCATAGGGATCACTCACTCTATGAATAATCTAACGCTCCATGACAGAAGTTCTTGAGTTCCTTGCCTGACTATGAAAGAAGGAAATACACGATTTTCTTCTTGGGACACACCACTAGAAATCTATTGATCTGAAAGGGTGCATCATCCAAAAAGTAAGGGATTTACTTGTTCCAGCCGTCTCCAGTACCTATTGTGCCTTTTGGGAAGTCAAAGTGGTCACATTTTTACATTCTGATAGATCATTTGTGTATCTTAAGATATTCCTCTGTTCCCACTCTTCTGCTCTTCCAGGAGTACAGCACAGGATTTTCTTCTTTTAGGTGAAATTGTTTTGCCCCCTCTCTCCAACCCTAGTAAAAGATTCCTGAGTTTTCTTCCCATTTTTTTTCCCTCAGTTTAAAAGACCTGCATCCCAAATATCATAGGACAATCATAATGAAGGGTTACTGTTTGCAAATTGTACTAAGCCTTCAAAGGATATTGACCTATCCTCTTTAGGAATTGAAAGCATTATATCACAAAGCTGGTAAGGAGCTTGAAAGTATGTTTATCTCATCCTCTTGAATTTTTGGAGCACAATGTTGACACCATCCCAGTCAGATGGAAATCCATCCCCTATTTAAATAGTATCAGAGAATATTACACAGCTTCCTTTGGTAAGATATTTCAGTGTCTAGTAAATATTACCATTGGGAAATTCATTCATAACTCTAAATTCCTGATGTTTTATTGGTACTCATTTCCTCTAATTTAGTCCTCAATGGCCACAAAGAACATAGAGGTCATATTCTAAAGAGAATGGATTGTAATAATCCCTGTTCCATGTTTTGAAGCCAGATTTGTCTATCTCTGAGAAATAACATAAATATGAGGGTAAGTTAATGAAAGAAAATTTTCTCCCCCCCCACTCTAACTCTACACTTCAAGTCCTCATCTTCCAGATCATTCTTGACAATTTCTCCAGCCTACATTAGCTTTCCCATCTCTGACCCACTATAGCACTTTCTGTATACATGATTTATTTTAATACTAAATCATATATTACTTTGCCATGTTCAAAACCAGCTAGAGTTTAGCCATCAAAGTCCTGTGATAGCACATGGCATGCATCCAGCAGATACTTGCTGGATTAAACTACAGGATGTAAAAATTTCCACTTGCAATTTGGTGGTGATTAAAATGCATTTTCCTCACTAAATTTTAAAAAGTCATATCAGTATAATACAAGGAAGAGTCAATATATCAAGAAAGTTTGGCTTCAAAAATATCATAGAGTAACCAAACAAATAAAAGACTTGATCGTCTTGTATGTCTCTTAGAAACCCCATTAGGGACCATCTGTGCCACTTTGGTTAAGTACTTTTAAGGAATAGAGTCTGCACATATCCAACACTGCTGTGAACTGAGGTGTTTTCTTTCTTTTAAAGCAAAAAAAAAAAAAAAAAAAAAAGTTAACATGCCACCTGTTTCTACTTGGAAGAAACTCTAGAGTGCAAATGTAGTTATATGGGATACTGCTTCTTGACATCATCAGAAAATCATGGTCTGACCTCACATCATTACTACATCATACAAATATTATTCCTAACCATGCCAAGATTTTGTGATTCAAGATGTGGAGAGAAAGGGGAGAGAAATGTGATCCTTAAGTGAGAGAAACTTAGATGCATGTGAAATCTGGGCACTGAGAGAGCTGAAGTTCATGCTATACTGTAGAACACATATCAAATGTCATTTGTTCGTTCATTCATTCATTCAACAAATATACACTGTGTGCCCTTATGTCCCAAGCACTGTCCTGGGCACTGAGTATACAGCAATGAACAAAAAGACAAAGTCCCTTCCTCACAGAGCTTACATGCAGACAGACAATATATAGTAGACAAAACAAATTATGCATTGAACATTATGTTCAATGGTGATAAGTGCGATGGAGAAAATATAAAGCAGGAAAGGGAATACTGAGTGGCAGGGAGGGGGAAGGTAGTGCTGTTTCTTATACAGAGTTCAGGGAAGACTCACTGCAGTAAATAATCTAATATATGTGTATCATAATTCATTCAGTCCGTAAGTCAAGCCTTCCTCTCAAACAGTTAATATGTAATACACAAATTAGTTTAAACTACTCCACTTGGAGATTCTTTTGATCTTTTTTCCTCATTAAATTAAGACGTATCAATATGCTGTGCTTGTTGCTCGGTGGGTCAGGCAGTTTGACGTACAAAAATCTGAACAAAGACTCCTGACCCCCACCCCGAGTGCTGTATGCAATTATTAGAGTGATCCTTTAAAGAACTTGTTAAAATGCCAAAATAGTGCCACAGAAAACACGTCAAATAAAGATTTAAGTTTTCTTTATGAAAAAAGAAGTGTTTAACGAGGGTTTATGGGGTTTTATAAAAACACCTTAACACCTTACACGCCTAAGGGGGAAAAGCCCTATTTAAGTATCATACACCAACAGCAGACCACCCAATGCTGATGACTCGAAGCCTCAAGCAGATCCATCCTTGGGAGCCGATGTGGGGACCCTTAATTTTATGGGCATTTTAATTGTATTTGGGTTATTACCTCATGCCCCAGCAAACACCTACAGTATTTAATAAAAATGAGTGCAGAACACTGTTCTAGTTAAAGTATGTATTAACCAAAATCATAAACTAAGTATGCTTCACCATAAATTAACTGGGTGTTTAGTGTTTCTCTGCCTTTAAGTTATATTTATTTTATTATAACACATATGCTTCACTATGTACCAAATCAACATTAATTGACTTAGCATTTAGACACACTCTTCTATCTCTAGCTCATATACCCACAAACACACCTGCCCTACTTACTAAAAAGTGATAAGTCCAGTTAATCAATTTTCCAGATATTCAAAAGAAATGAGTACAAAAGATTATTGGATCTATAAAGCAAACAAACCTTGAAAAGAAAAAAAGAGCTTCATTTTATGTTTGTCTGGAGTAAACTATCTTTTTACTTGCATTAAAGTTAGTCCAGATAAAGAAGGTTATGGTCTTCCTCAACAGAACAACAACAACAAAAAATCTGAAAAGAAAAAAAAAGCCTTCATTTTGTATTGGTCTAGAGTCTAGACACTAAACAATGGATTCTTAATTTTTTGCTTCACTGCCCTGACAAAATTTAATAGGTGACGAAAATATGCAGAATGCAAAAATGATGATGTTTACCATCACCACTGTCTGATTAGATTTTCTAGCCTAACTCCCTTAATTACCAATTTTCCTGAAAGAGTAGCTGCTTCTACTTTCTTACCTCCAGTCATTCTACAGCCCATTAAATTTAGCATCTGTTGTACAGATCTGTACAACACCCCCACCCCACATTACACTGAAAGAGTTCTTAAGTCACCCAAGATCTCCTAATTGCCAAAATTGCTGGTCTTCAGTCTATTTGACCTCTCTGTAACCTTTACATTGTAGGCCACTTGTATTCCTCCATGGAACTCCCTCCCCCTTGGGCTTCCCCACCATCACCACCCTGCTTCCCATCCTACCCTCTTAGAGCCCCTTCTCATCCTCCTTCACTGGCTTCTTTATCCCTGAGCATCTGTAATTACTAATGATCTCATAGAATCCTGTACATCTTCTTTTTTCACTCTGCAAACACTCTTTGTGTGATTTTATCAATCTTAATCTACCACTCTGTTCTTGTTTGCTAATGCTGCCATTATGGGAAATACCAAAAATGGATTGGTTTTTACGAAGGGGATTTATTAGGTTACAAGTTTACAGTTCTAAGGCCATAAAAGTGTCCAAACTAAGGCATCAAAAGAGGGTACCTTCACTGAAGAAAGGCCAATGGTGTCTATAACACCTCTGTCAGCTGGGAAGGAATGTGGCTGGCATCGGCTGGTTCTTTGCTTCCTGGTTGCGTTTCAAAATGGCTTTCTCTGAAATATCTCTGGGCTTCTGTCTTTGCTCATCTCTCTCAGCTCCTGTGCATCCTAGCTTCTTTCTCCCAGGGCCTTTCTCTCTAACCATCTGGGGCCAACCTCCTCTCTTAGCTTCTCTGGAGAAAAATCTGGGCTTTATCTCTTAGCTTAGCATCACCAAACGTTTTTCTTTCTGCACCTCCAAATGTCTCCAAGTGTCAGTGTCTGTGTTGGCTCTTGAACTCTCTTAAGTACTCCAGTCAACTAATCAAGACCCACCCTGAAGGGGCAGGGTCCACACCTCCATGGAAATAATTCAGTGTTCTTACCCACAGTTGAGTGGGTCACATCTCTATGGAAACATTCAATCAAACATTTCCACCCAACAAGATTTGTTTAAAAGATCATGGCTCTTCTGGGATCCATAACAGTTCCACACTGGCACACATTCATATGGTTACAATTTGCAATTCCAAACTGAATTCATGATGCCCCCTTTCCAAAAAAAAAATCATTAATCTGTCCCTCCTCCTATGCTCCCCATTTCAATAAAGAGCCTATCACCCATTCAGGTACTGGTGGCAATAACCTGGATATCATCCATGAGTCTCCCTTTTTTTTTCCCCCACATAGGGTTGCCAGATTTAGCAAATAAAAATATAGGGCCCTCAATTAAATTAGAATTTCAGATAATGAATCAAACACCAAGCTCCTAAATATTTCTCAGGTTTCTTAATGTCTCTTTATCTCCCTTTGCCCCCATCCTAGACCAAGCCACTGTCATCTCTTGCTTGGACCTCTAAAATACCTTCCAACTGGTCTCCTTGAATGTTCTAAGACTCCCTAGAATCCATTCTCTACACAGCAATCAGAATAATCTTTTTAAAATCATGAATCAGATCTTGTCATTCTTCCTCTTATTTTCCCTTAATCATTTCCTTATAATTAACATCCCAATGCTGGCCTCTGCCCTCCTCTCCAGTCTCCTATTTAGGGACACTATTGAGCTCATTGTGCTTTAGCCACAGTGATGATTCTTCCAGCTCTTTAAGAGCTTTCTTATCATCACACATGCTGTTTCCACTGCTCCAGACTTTAGAGACTAAAAAAAACAAAACAAAACAAAACAAAAAAAACATAACTTTTCCAATCCTTCTGTGCATCCTTATTTCCCTTCCTTGTTTAACACCTAAATGTCCTACATACATTTCAGGGCTCAGCTTAAATGTCACTTTGTCATCAAAACCTTTTTTGAATACCTGCCCCCTCTCAGGAATATAGATAGGTCTCCCTGTTCTATGCCCACACTGCATTGTGTACTTAATATCTGTCCTTCCTGCTACGCTGTAAGCTCCAGAGGGTAGTGCTTGTGTCTGTTTGATTCTAGATTGCACCCCTGTTGCCCAGTGCAGTATCTGCCATAAATGTCTGTTGCATCATTAACTGTCCATTCTTTATCTCCAACCCAGGCCTCCTCTCAACCACACATAAGGACTCTTCATTTAATGAATACAAAATATTTTCATGCCTTCAAGTTCCTGTCTGAAATGACCTATGTCCGTTTTTGCCTATCAATTATTACGCATCCTCAAAACATGTTCAAGTTTAACCTGCTCTGTAAAGCCTTCTCTCAATTCTGTAGCTGGTTATTCACTCTTTCTTTATGCTTCATAGCACCTCATAGCTATTTCCATAATAGTACTTACCATTTTGTACTGCAATTAGTTGTTACAGGTCTGGTCCTTTTCTAGGCTATAAATTCTTCAGTGGCAGGGGGGAACCATCTTTTTATTTCTCCCAATTTCTCACATGTACCTGGCATATAGTAGGAACCAACAGATACTTGTTAAATAAACAGGTGAATGAATAAATGTACAGTCAAAAACACATGAATCAAAGCAATTATTATCTTCCTGCCTCCCCTGTGTGTGCAAAGACCTGAAAGTTACTGTAGAAAAATATAACAGTTATTCAGGTATCCATCATAATCACCAGTTCTAAAGGCTATTTGTGTTCTTGCCATTCAAATTTTCTATTTAATTACATAGAAATCAAAATTTTGGGTCAATGAGCTTGTGAGACAAGTCAATTAACAGACTTTTAAATTTTTTTTCTCTATGCTTGGTACTATGCTGTGTGCTAATGGGACAGAGAAAAGAAACATAAGCCATGATCATTGTCTTAAAATCTAGATTATAAGGAAACAACTAAAATTGTGGAACTGTAACCCATAACATTCTTTGAAATTTGCTCTTAACTACTTGTTAAATTGTACTTTGAAAGTTACCACTGTTATGTATATATGTTAAATTTCACAATAAAAATGCATAAAAAATCTAGATTAGTGGAAAGGTGAACTAAAAATAAACAATTAATTATATAACATCATGGTCTAAATCAAGTAACAGCTTAAAGCTATACATCAGATGGAATTCAGATATAAACAGATAGACTTTATTTATTCAAGAAACCTTTATTCACTCCGTGTGCTAGAGATGGGCTCTGTGCTAGATGCTGAGGATGCAGACATGAATAAGATAGCACTTTCTTGGTCAAAATCTCTTTTGAATATCTGAAGAAAATTATGGATCCTCTCTGTAGGAAAATGCACACACACTAAACACACACATATACACACACTCACACCATTGTAAACAATATCAGGAGATCGCAAATAAACAATGTCTGGGCTGGAGGATTTCTCCAGGGAAGAGAAAACCACCGAAGACAAGAAGAAACTATGCTTCCCTGTTTTGTTTTGTTCTGAAGTGCTTTGCCGTTTCTAAAAGAAGAAGATTTATGATGGCTGGGAACAACCAAAACAAAAAAGGCTTAAAGGTTAGTCAAGAATTTCTGCTTTATGGAGAAGGCACACTCCCCAAAGAGAGCAGCTAGTCCTCAGTGTCCGCTGATGGGCGTCACACCGTAACATGGGCCCAGCATTGCCTGACGTTTGTGCTGTGAAAGACACTTCTCCTTGCCTCCTCAATATCCTTTCTCCCCTTCTTTCTAACTAGCACAACTCCAGTGCTGTGTTATCTGCAATGGCCCCTTAAAAGGCTGCAATTCCCAGCCTCGTCTCTTGATAGGCTTGGCCAATGGGATATTGGCAAAATTAGCGATTGCAAAATTAGCGAGCAGTTGTTGGGTGAATTCTAGAAAGGGCTCCTTTTACCCATCTCCCCTTCTCCCATCTTCTAGCCTGGAATGTGGATGCTCTCGCTAAAGCTCTAACAGACATATTTGACCATAATGTGAGGTGGCTTTGAAGATGGAAGTGATAAGTTAAGGATGGTGGAGCACAAACATGGATGGGGCCTAGGTCTTCTATGACTGTAGAACTTTGACACAACCCTGGCTGTTCAAAAATAGAAAAATAAGCCTTTATTTCCTTTCAGACACCATTATGGGTTGGGGAGATGGAGATTGTTTTATGTGGCTAAACCAGTCCTAACTAAGTCCTATTTCATATTATCTTTTAAACATAGGATGAACCAATAAAATTTATCTGTGGGCTGTATTTAGCCTACAAGCCAACTATTTACGACCTCTGAGTAGGGACACAGAAAGCATATTAACAATTAATAAGTTCTAGAAATAGATACAGATGTGCATGCATATGTGTGTCAGTTCAAACATATATTTCCTGGTTCTGTGCCCTGACAGGCCTAGAAGCAATGACACTGTGTTTAGTGATAAACACAGCCAGCACGCAGATCTCAGTTTCTAAATGCCATTCTTTAAAAAAACAAAGGTGAGGGTGTGGGAGAGAGGGGGTACTAGGGCTTTTGGGAGAAATTGCTGATTCCAAGGCTGGACCAGGGAAAATAAAACAAGCCTGGAACATCTCATGGTGCCCAAAAGTAAGGAAGTGCTAAAAAAAAAAAAAAAAAATAGATGAATGCATGTTGAAAGGACACAGGGGCCAACCTGAAGGCCAACTCTGGAGCAATTTAAGCACAAAATATAGAATGATAGTAATAGCGTATAACCCACAGAGTAATCATTCACAAGTCCATACTGATAAAAATGATTGAATAAATAAATAAATGCAGAAGAGACAGCTCTTTCTTATAGAATTCCAATTAATAAATGCAGAAGGAGTGATGAAAATAAGCAAAATCACCACTTAGCAAAGAATAATCATTGCTGCAGGCTAGAATCACCAAAAGTTTGCAAAATTAGTGAGCAAAAGTATAGCAACAAACAGGATATTTGCACAGTTTCAACACATCTCTCCACAAAATACTAATTACAAAGGATAACATAGTAACTTTAAGTGCAGAAACCTGGCAGGCATCTTCTTAAGTAAATACTAGAGTTAACATCACCAGTAATGACACAAATCATGTGCCCTCTGATATGATATGCTGAGAAGAATATCACATCACTCAGATGGCAACAAAGAAAACAGGAGAAACTTTATCAGATTAGAAGACACTAAAGTGGTGGCACGTCAATCCTGGACCACAAAAAGGACTTCAGTGGGACAACTGACAAAATTTAAATCAAGTTTAAAGATTAATTAGCAATAATGTATCAGTGTTAATTTCCTGATTTTCTCATTGTATTGTGGTTATGAAATGTTTACATTTAGGGAAACTGAGTAAAGGGTATGTGGAAACTTGTCTACCATTTTTGTACTTTATGAAAGTCTGAAATTTTTTCAAAATAAAAAGTAAATCAGTTAATATCTATGTTAACATATTGCTCTGTGTGTGAACACTGTGCTATTTATTTCTAACAGAGTTGGCTATCTGTGTCACAGAATATTTCTAAAAAACTTATTTTCAAATAATTTTTAATCAGAGCACTGACAATGGGAATTTCTGAATTACCTGTGTTAGCATGTGGTGACAACCTATATGTAAAATGAACTGAAATATCCTAGACTATTTTCTGAGGTGGGCAGTGAAATGATGGCAACTCTATTACAGAAGAATTGGCAAGGAGGAGGGGCCAGGCAAGTACAGTCCATGGTGATCTAAATGAGAGTAGAGGACGATTCGAACTCCGGCTGGCAGTATGGATGGAAGGGAAACACTGAAGAAATTCACATTTGAAAGTGCATTTGAAAATAAAACAAACAAAAAAAAAGTCACAGATGCCAGCTATCATGGAAATCAGTAGCATCTTGATAGAAACAAGGAAGTAGGGAGAGACAGATGATGAACCCAATTATGGCCTTGTGGAACTTTAGGGAGTGACAGAACATTTGGAGATATGGGGCTGGAACTCAGAAAAGATTCAAGCTGGAAGTACATTTGGGTGTCAACAGAACAACATAAGTTGCTGAAATCATTAGAAGGGATAATCTCTTTGATGGAGAAATCGCAATGAAGAAAATAAAAGGGACAGGAGCTATAGAGGGGAAAAGACTGTAAATAGGCTCTTCTCATACTTCTACACCCAATTATTAGCTGAAAAATTGACAAACTTAGTTCAAGAAGTACAGCAGGCAATCCTGGGATGGCTGCCTGCCTCACGGTGATCATCTATCTCTGAAAAGGATTTATGGACATGGGGGTGGGACCCCAGTGACCACATCTGTTAAATGACCCTACCCTTAGCCAAAATCTGACTCAGTAATGCTAAGGTTCCCTCCCCTCCCCCCCTCCCCTTCCCCCTCCCTCTCCTAGGCATCCTCTATCATGGGACTTGCCTTTAAGAAGCCTGTTACTGCAAAGGAGAAGCTAGGCCTGCTTATATTTGTGTCTAAGAGTCTCCCCCTGAATCCCTCTTTGTTGCTCAGATGTGGCCCCCTCTCTCTCTAACTAAGCCACCTCAGCGGGTGAACTCACTGCCCTCCCCACTACGTGGGACCTGACTCCCAGGGGTGTAAATCTCCCTGGCAATGCAGGATATGATTCCCGGGGAGGAACCTGGACTCGGCATCATAGATTGAGAACATCTTCTTGACCAAAAAGGGGTTGAGAAATGAAACAAAGCTTCAGCAGCTAAGAGATTTCAAATGGAATTGAGAGGTCACTCTGGTAAGCATTCTTACACACTATATAAATAACACTTTTTAGGTTTTAATGTACTGGAATAGCTAGAAGTAAATACCTGAAACTATCAAACCCCAATCCTGTGGTCTTGATTCTTGAAGACGATTGTATGACAATGTGGCTTACAAAGGGTGACAGGGTGATAGTGAAAACCTTGTGGATCGCACATCCTTTATCCAGTGTATGGATGGATGAGTAGAAAAATGGGGACAAAAACTAAGTGAAAAATAGGGCGGTGGGGGAGGACAATTTGAGTGTTCTTCTTTCACTATTATTTTTCTATTCTTATTATCACTTTTTCTGGTACAAGGAAAATGTTAAAAAAATAGATCGGGGTGATCAATGAACAACTATATGATGGTAATGTGATCAATTGATTGTGTATTTTGGCTGATTGTATGGTATATGTGAATAAATCTCAAAAAAAAAAAAACAAAAAAAATCTTGGAATGGAAAGACATTGAGACTGGGAGTGACAATAGTGGGAGAGCACCATGGAAAACGGCAACCAAGTTCTCTCTTGGGTCCCTGAAGTTTAAGCTCTAGGTTTGGTATTCAATTTTCCTTGATACAGCCTCTTTCCAATAAATGCCATCACTCACATTTCTGGCTTAAGGGCAGTTTCCATTGCTTGCAAACAAAAGGCTGAACTAATACCACAAATATGTAAGAGAACTCCCTCAGTACTGTTGAAACTGTAATGAGCGTATGAATCACCTAGGCATCTTGTTAAATGCAGATTCTGATTTAGAAGGTCTGGGATGGGCCTGAGATTTTGCACTTTAAGTGGCAAGACAGTTCTAACATGCTTCTGTTCCCAAGGAACTCCTAGTCTGGCAAAGCAGACAAGTCATTATCCATGTGAAATATGTAATTCAGGTTATCACTGTGCAGCAGAAAGAAGACTAGATCAGTGTTAGCCTTGGCTCTCTTTAAACCTACTCTGTGATCAACATGAATCCCTGAATCAAATTAGACCTCAGTTTCTGCATCTGTAAAATGAGAGTTTAATAGGATGACCTATCAGATTCCTCTCAATGCATAAATTCTATGCATAATTATGATTAAAATTAATTACACAAGTAGGGAGAATATCAATCTACTATCCATTATATTTCTGTAATAAGAAGTTATTTCTAATAAAAATATTCATAGATTTTTTAAAATGTGCACAAAATAGTAAGCATGAAAATATTTTAATAAACTATATATACAGTATTGTCTTAATATATACAGAGAAAAATCTAGAAATCTTTGAATTTATATGTAATTCTAATTTTTCCTCTCTTTCCTTTTCTGTATTTTCTACTGTCAATAAGCATATTTTTATAAGAAATCCCAAATCTATGACAGATAATGTCCATCCTTGTCAAGCCCTAACTGTCCCAACCTCACTAAACTGTTCCCCACCTCAGTCCTGAGCTGAGAATTGCTTAATCTGCCAATACATTGGAAGTTTCCTTCTCACAAGGAAGCAGAATCTGGAAGTAGTTTCTCCAGTTTTCTTGAGGTGAATTAAGACCCCTGGGGATTGAGCTACCATTCAGTCTGACTGGCCTTCTGCCCGGTTTCTGGTTTTCACCCTGGCTTCCTACTGGGATAGACTCCCAGCCCTGAACCCCAGCCAAAGAAGCTGGAGCCCTCACTCCACCTAATTCTTGCCAGTCCAGGAAACAGGCCCTGCTAGCAGTACCACCCTCACTCCCATCTCAATTTCCCCAACTACTAGATTGTCCCTGCATTAGCCTAGGAAGGCCTCCTATCAGCTACAGCTGGTAACCACGGAAGCCTGAGAAATGTCACCCCAAGGCCCTAGACATTAGTCTGCCAAATGCCATCTGCAAATGACTTCTTGACATTGACAAGTAGACCACAAACACAACAACACATTTTGCAGGCGAACTCACTGTATGGACAAAATGAAAGTGATAGCTTAACAGGTGAGATGTATTTGCTACTCAATCAAGCTGTGATCACATACTTCAATATATAGCTATGTTAATAGTATGGATGAATTGTAACCATATAACATCTTCAGGACTCGGTTACCTCACCTGTAAAATGGTTAGACCACTCTCAATTCCCTTCAACTAAAATTCTAGGTAAATTTCTTCACCGAGGAATTATACTCACTTTTTGGACTCACCCTGTTTTCTCTCATAGTATTTACACTGCCAAGTACAGCAAGTATCTCACAATATTATTTGATTAGTTGTATGTGCGAGTTTTTCTTCCTGTGAGTCCCTTGAAGACAAGGGTTTTGTTTTACTTGATGTTTGTATCTGAGTGTCTGGTATTGTGATGAGCTCAAAGTAGGCCTCCATAAGAATTGTCTGAACTGCAAACATTAACAAGTAAGTTGTAATACATCACACAAAATACTCCATACTTCAGCAAAATGACAAAGTAAGTTTTCTTTATAGTTCCTAGCCATTCTTTAAATCCGGAAAAAGTCCTTTTTAGATAAAATTAGTCATGTTGAACTTCATCAAATGAACTTTGACCTCTCTTGGCTATTTGATAGGAGGAAAATGGAGAAAAAAGCAATTATTTTATGGATTAATATAGTCTACCATCAGAAAGAATTTAGGGCAGTTTTCAACATGTCAGAAGATGCAGGAATGGACAAGCCCCATGTCACTGATGCTCAGAAGCCCTGCAGCCATCTGCTTTCTGGAGCAAGGACAGCTCTCAAGGACTTGGATGACAAGCAGAGGCACCAGAAAGCACCAGAATGTCAAGCTCTACAGTAAAGATGTCAGACTAGTGGTGGAGTTTAACTAAGCTGAAATAATTTCTACCCAACAAATTTGAGTCAGAGATTCCTTGTGTCACTTGAAGAACATTTTGTAAAATATATAACTATTAGTTTCTCATGTTATCTCTAGCAGAGAAATTATGTTTCAAGCACCTAGCAGAAGAGAGAATTCTTGAAGGTTAATAACTCAAACAAAAAAAAAAAAAAAGGTAAAATCATGACTCTCATACAGATATAAATATGAACATGGGTTTTCTCCCCTGTTATCCTGTCGCAGCTCAGGCACTGAAGAGTCTTTATTCACTCAACTTGTCCTGTGGATGTATTTTATGCTTTCTGTTTCACAGCTTCCTCCTACCCAAGGCCACTCCCTCTTCTCAGGAGTGTTTCTTTATCTACCTTCCTGTTCATGGCAGCCTGCAGCTTTAATCAGAATCTAAAGACTCATGTAATCCTGAGCAAGCAGACTGGGAGGAAGGGTTAGAATCTCCTTCTAAGGGGGAGGGGAGGTTTCTAGAGGGCCAGGAACTCTTAAAAATTGCCAATTGGCTGCCTTGACCATTATGAAAGAAGGACAGTATTGCCATTGGTGAATGTCTGACTTTTTTTTTTTTTTAAATAGAATTGTGTTCTGGTGGACCCACCTGGGTAAGTTAGCTGCAAAATATACATTCAAATAGCTGAATGAGTTGACCTGTTGTATGGGGTTACTCAGTATTGTTCATTTAAATGCTGGAGAATGTCTGTCAAATACAATTGGTTTTGCTATAGCGCAGTTGATGTTAAATTGTTCTGACAGAAAGTCAGAGGTTCAGCAGCTTCTAAAAGAAAATCCTGGTTTGGATTAATAAAACTGCTATCAGCATAGAGAGGGGTGCATGTTCTACTATATACTATGCCTCCAGCATCCATCCCATTTCTTTACCACCTCTATATATGCGTGAGTTGGGATGCCAAACTAAGACAGTAGTCTGTTTAAAACATTTATAATTGGAACTTTATCTGACCCATAAGAAACTCAGAACACACACCAGGATTATAAAGCTTAATTCATAGATTCATTCAAAAAATATTCATTGAGTGCCCTGTTGTTCTACAAACTGCAGATATAAAGATGAACTAGACATGGGCTCCTTCTGGAAGAACTTAATATACAGTGAAGAAGACATCACAAATGAGTACTACAACTTTTCACAAGGTTAAGATATGACTATCACTGTTGTATTCTGCTATCTAGGATTCATGGATGTTTATTAAATTGAATAGAAATTCAGTGATGGTATTATGACATGTGATCTTAACCATTTTTTTTTTCCTGAATAAAGAGAGCAAATTATGCTCACTAGTAGATTATACCTAAAACCTGCTCATTCTTCATTCCTAGATCTTAGAAAGATCTAAGATATATCCTGGGACCTAATTTGGAAAAAGGTTTGCCTAAGAGCAGTGGCCTCTTTGTTAAGCTTTAAGTGATCATAAAGGAGTTACCAGACCGTAATTTAGTTAAAGACTTGAATCTGCAGAATAGGAAGAGCTCATCGTAAGATGTAGTACTGAGGTATACAATTTCTTACACTACTGCAGGCCGGCATACCATAGTTCCTGTTGAAGAAGCCTATCATGGACAGTACTTTTCCTACATTTGTCGTCATTATTTGTCTCTGTCAATTAAACCAAAAGTCTTTTCCTGAAATCAATCATAACCATCCCCTCCCTTTTCTCCCCCCACCCTCAAAAAGACAAATAAGTTATAAAATGATCTAAACTTAATAAGTCAATATGTCATTCCAGGTAAGTCATTTGAAGCATTCTTTTACAAAATTTGCAGGATGTTTCTGACCTCTCAGAAGTCTTTCTTGAACCAGATGAAATATAAAAGATCAATGTGATAAATTCAAGTTAAATTTCTTCCTCCCTTCCTCCCTTCCTTCTTTTCCTTCTTCTTTCCTCCTCCCTTCTTCCTTCCTATATACTTCCTTCTTTCTTTCTAATATCAAGGGAAATAAGTCAAGACTTTTTAAAAAAGAGCTTCTCCTCATGATTAGTACACTTTAATTCAACACTATGTTTGCCTCTACATCACCTCAATCTCTGACTTTGGCCAAGTCAATCTCTTTGTACCTAAATTTCCTTACCTAAAACATTATTTGAATCATATGAAAACAAAATCATGACTAAGGACTTAAAAGGCTTTGTTCGTGTTTTTAAGAAAAGAATAAAATACTCATGCCAATTCCCTTTAAGATAACAAAGTTAACACAAATGAGCGTCTCTTCACATCTTTGAGCATAATTTGTTCACCTCTAAAATGAAGGGTTGCATTTAATGATCCTCTTGGTCCCAATATGGTTTCAAAATTCTATTACCATGTTATTTTATTTTGATGAGAATTATGTCCAGGAAGGTAAGAGATAAAATAGCAGACAACAAACACAAACAGCACATCCAATGTAAACATTTCTAAAGCTCTTCCAACTTAACTTCTTCAATAAGAAAGTCAAAGTTCAAACACATTTATCTGGTGGTGAAAAGAAACTCTGAAACCTATAGTTTGACTCAGGCCCAAAGTCGAGGAATTAACTTGGACAGAACCACACCAAAGTAGGAATGGTGGCATGGGAAATTGTTTAGAGTAGATTGGGGAGCAATATGTTCTTTTTTTCAATCTGGTTGTATTCAAACTAATAGAAAAAAAATTCCATAGCAAATTTTAAATGATATTTAATAATGAGTTGTCAAAGTAGAACAGAATTAGTCATTTCTCTGGACCATTTAAATGCTTCTTGGGTGGCTGAAGGCACTCAGCTTCCAGTATATTCAAAGTGTGTATCAATGGCTTAGTACAATGAAGTATCTTAATGGCATATTTACTGAAGCACTTAATCTACTCCTTGGGGGTGAAGAGATCAAGTGTATGGATCCCTGTTAAAGTACAGAGGCTTTCTAGAAACAGCATGAAGACTGCTACATGCTGGAGTCCATAGGCTCACCCTTGGCTTGTTGATAACCTCAACTTGTCAAAGTTATAATTTGTCATCAGACATTTTGAATTAGAACCTAAGATGTTTCATCAATACCTGTCAATCCACACCCAGCAAAGAAAGCAATACAGTGTCAAGCAGAGGATTTAATTTAACGAGCTGGCCATAAACCTGTCATGGATTGTTTTTTCTTAGCTTCCCTTCTTTCACCACTTCCCAAGTCAAATCCTACCAAATACACAGAGGTCAACAGAATCACTCTGAGTTCAGAAAAATCCCAGCAGACTTTCCTAACACCCATCTGCGTAACCCGGGAGAGAATTGGATGGCCAATAAGGCCTCAGTTTGTCTGTTAAATAAAAGATTAAACTAGACGGCTTTAGAGTTAACATTCCAAAATTCTATCTCATTTTTTCTATTATCATTTTTTATAATTATCAGTTTGAAGAACCCTGAGTAAAGACAAATTTCCAACTTTCGCTTCAAGGAAATTTTATTTCTTTTTTTCCCAAATAATGCCTTTTGAGCACAAAAAAGCTCAAGATACCTATTTTAGCTTTACTCCTTAAGGGTGGTATTTAAAGAATGAAGCCAGGAATGGTTGCTATTTAAAGAATCAGTCATAAAGAAAAGAAGATAAAAGTTGTAATTTAGAATGGAATGATTGTTTTTCAATGAAATAGTGCCACATACCAGTGCATCTTCTTAGCCTATCTGTTTAGGTATAAACACCACACCAGCATCCCTGTGTTGTAAAAGCAGGGACCCCGTTACATGAACTGCTCTTATTGTAGTTAATATGATAAAAAAGGCTAATTCTGAGACACACTTGGGAATTGAAAATCACCACCACTACTTAGAGGAAAATGTATGTATAAGAATAAAATTATATTCTGTTCCAAAATTGGACTCAAAATTATTAATCATATAATTACTAGCCATGTAATTACCAGCACTTCCAGTGCAAGCAACACAAAGAAGATTGAAAGTCTTAAATGTTGGTCTATGAAGTTGAAATGGAACACAGCGTAAAGGCTCAATATTTATTCTGGCTTTTCCTATAACCAATGACATAAAGAACAATGCATTCAATAAATAATTTCTGGTCAGGCAAAGGAGAGGTAGTTTAAAATAAATTCAGTTTTGTATCCAGAGATAGGGAGAATCATTAGGTTGAAAGCGTGGATCCTTCAACCAAGCTGAGTGGTTTTATTTTTGATCCAAAAGGACAGAATAGTTCAGCTAAGGCATGTGGAAGCTGTTGAATACCTTCCCCACGAAGTGGACTGTTATGGTTAAGTTCATGTGTCAACTTGGCTAGGTTATGGTGTCTAGTTGTTTGATTAAGCAAGCAATGGCCTGACTGTTACTGTGAAGATATTTTATAGATTTAAATCATCAGTAAGTTGCTTGCGTTTATGATTGATTATATCAACAAAAACTAAGGAGAGTGCCTTCAACAATGAGAGAAGTCTCATCTAGTTAGTTGAGGCCTTAAAGAGAGAACTGATGATTTCAGCAGTCAGAAGACAGAATTTCCATCTCTCCTTCAGCCAGTCAGCTTCTATGGGGAAGTTCATCAAAAACCTTCATCAGAGTCCCCAGCTTGTGGCCTGCCCTGTGGAATTTAGACTTGACCATCCCCACAGTCAGGTGAGCCAATTCCTATAATAAATATCATAATATTTACATAATATATTTATATATTATGTAGATATAAATATATATAAATCTCTTTCATATATGTGTATGTATATGTGTGTGTGTATGTGTGTATGTGTATGTATGTATGTGTGTGTGTGTGTGTGTGTACATATATATGTATATATATATCCTGTTGGTTCTGTTTCCCTGGAGAACGCTGACTAATATATAGCCTGTTCTTATGTCTTATGCTGCAATAAAGGATTAAACTGGTTATTTCTAAGTTCTCTCAAGTCCCTTTTTTTCAATGATTCCTGGAACTTTCAAGGACTCATCCAAATGAAACTCATGCCAACATTAAGGCAAATCCAGCCCTAAGAAACCTCTTTTCATACCCACTTCTCTCTAGCCTCAGGCTTTTTATTCAAGATTCTGGCACCTCAGGTTTCTGAGTTCAAATTTTTATTTCAAATACTCCACTTTCAGAAATACTTAATGGAGTGTTAAAGAATTGGCAAAGAGTCAAAAAATATTTCATAATGGTATTTTTATTTTGGTTAGAAAAAATCACAGGTTATTTTAATTCACTGCTATAGTTCTTACCCCATTTTAGAAGAATAGTTCGGGCTGGAATTTTTTATTTAGCTCTTCTCTAGACTACCCGTAAAAAATTAAAATGTGCCCCCAGTTGGGCCCATAGTTAATTAACTGTTCTTTGCAAAATCCTTCTGTAAAGATTTGCAGAAAGCTTATTTTATTTCCCATTTTGATTGTGATCCTAAGTTATGTGGTGCCTCTACTTAGGTTTTATTTTAATAAAACTAAACACAATGGTGTTTGAGTTCACAATCTTTAGGCATTACAGTTGCATAACTGGGAACATAACACTGTTTTTGTGGGACTACATACGACTCTATGGTGTGTACCAAAGTCCGAGCAAGAAGTGACTTGAAGTGCATGCATTCCCATACAGCTCCCATTAATGAAGAGTGTGTTTAATGAAATCTTGTAACCTTGTATTAACAATCTACTTCCATATCATATAGAAATGTTCTTAGGAGCTGCCTTTCACTGTATGCTTGCCATCTGCAGCATTATGTTAAGTGTTTCCTTGGTGACGAGGGTTTCAACTACTCTATTCGCACTAGTTCCTGCATTCTGAGACCCGGAACATACACAGGGGGAGGAAGCAAAGTTAGTTGACAAATGGAGACAGAGAATTTATCAACTACCAATTGTCCCCCTGATTAAAAGGTACAGTTCTAATGATTCATAAAAGTTTCAAAACAGCTGTATCAGGTATGAAAACAGATGATCCATATAAAAATGGAATCCTTTGGTTGGCATATGGTTAAGGAACAATACGAAATGTGAAAACAGCACTAGATTAGGAGTTGGAAGACCTGGGTCATTTATTACCTGTGATTTCAGTTTGACCTATGGGGATGATGCTACCTTTTCTATCTAACGTGGTTGGTTTATGTATCTAAATGAAGTAATAGGCATGGATATTCTTTTTAAACAGTAAAGTACTTTACCAAACATTTGAATAATTCACTTTTCTCTTACATGCATAGAAAATGGAATAAGTTTAAAAAGAAATTTGTTCTAAAAACTTTCAAAAGGATGGCTAAAAGATTCCTAATAGGATTATTTTCCATCATTCTTATGGGAAACATGAAGGAAGGGGGTACTGAGGTAGCAGCTGCCCAAGGCATCAGACAACACAGTGCTCAAAATCTGACATCAAGAGAGCACTGGAAATACTTGAATCTTTCTAAGAAAGTTTCCCAAAAAAGAGATGCACAATTTTCCATAGACCTAATTTAAATTTAATTACTGATTTTTAAACTACAAAGAAGCAACATATTCCTGCAAGCAAAACTATTTATTGGCCACCCCAGGGCACTTGTCCTTAGATTGGCCCCTTCTTACATCTTTACAATGTTTTTGGACACCTGTGAAATTCTGAAGGCAAAAGAAAACAGCTGCTCACACCCCGTCCTCATGCCTCTGGGTGTTGTGAGCCAATGCTATTATTAACAGTGTTAGCATAGCAGGATTTAGATTAGACCACATAGAGATGACAATGGTAAACTGGACAAATGAAGTATTGTTTTAATTGAGATTATGCTAATTCATTTACGATTTATTGCTAATCCTCGATGATTAAATGAGCCCCTCACCAGGCTCCTGAATGGCTAAATGCCCCAGGCCCAGAATTACTTCTTAAATAAGGTTGAAATAGTTAAGCAGAGCCTCTGTATCAAGTCAAAACAATAGTTGAAGATGAAGTTTGAAGATATGTGAATCTCTCTAAGGAAGATTGGGGAAAAGAGATCCACATCTCTTTAGAAGGCTCAATTTAAATTAAATTACACTGAATTTTTTCCAAACAAAGTTGCAAAGTCACAAACAGTCATGCAAGCATCTTATTCTCCAAGAAGTCACAGAGAGTAAAATAATTGAATGTTTTTCTCTGTATTGAATCCATCTTTACTCCCCTCTCTCTATCCTTCCATTCCTACCCCTTTCTATCCTTTCTTTCTTTTTTTCCTAAAATGCAACCAGTTTATCTCTAAAGAAATTGGAAACAATACAACCTGGCTCACTTCTCCTATTTCTTTATTTTTATGTACTGATCCTGTACCATATATCCTTCTTTAAAAATAGTGATATAAGAGGGAAACTTTTATTTGATTAGGTCAAAGGTGAGGATCCCAGGACAATGTTGTTCTTTTAATAGTCTTTGGTATGACAGAAAAAATAAAACCAGGGGCCACATACCTAACTTATCCACACATGCCATCGACATTAATAGGTATCCCACACAGCCCCAGGCAGCTTATTCTGACAAGTATTCTGTCCTTAAACCACTCCTCTATCCTAAGGACCCATCTTTCTTTTGACTCTTCATCCCTCCCTTATATTTTTGTCTTATCCACTGTTTCCAAATAGGAATCACCTAAATCCTATGTTTTATAATAACTCCATGAATATTTCTCATACTCAATATTAAATTATTGCCATTTGGTACCCAATATTATGTGACATGATATAGCATATATCTCTATTTTTATATACCTAATCTATATTTATTCAATATAGAGAGACAAAGAAAGAGGGAGGAAAGTTACTTCAGAGTCACTCAGAAGTGAGTATTCAACATAGTCATTTAGTAGCTGTGTGACTTACTCAAATTAATTAACCTGTTTTCTCAATTCTAAAAAGGGGGTAATGATAATACCTGTTTTATAGGATTGTTATGGGGAATAAATAAAGAACAAATATAAAGAACATTTTATCATAACAACTGGCATGAAGAAAGCACTCAATAAATGTTAGCTATTCTTAATATTGTTGGTCTAAGGACAAAAGAGACAATATCTGCAAGGAATCAGAGTATCAGGCATAAGTAGATGTTCAAAAGAACATTGGTCTTTCTAAATGCTGAGCCTTCCTTCCCTCTTCACATGTCAGTGTTAAAATAAAATGTGAGCGAGAGAGAACATCTAGACAGAAAATCAATAAGGAAATAGACAACTTGAACAAAACTGTAAACCAACTAGGCCTAACAGACATATATATAACTCTTCACCCAACAACAGCAGAATACACATTCCTCTCAAATACACATGGATCATTCTCCAGGTAGCCATATGTTAGGTCACAAAAATTTAAAAAGATTGAAATCATACAAAATAACTTCTTCAACCACAACGGAATGAAGCTAGAATCAGTAACAGAAGGAGAACTGGAACATTCACAAATGGTGGAAAATAAACAGTACACTCTTAAACAATCAATAGGTCAAAGAAGAAATCATGAGGGCAATTAGGAACTATCTTGAAATGAATGAAAATAAGATTACAACATACCAAAATTTGGGGATGCAGTAAAGGCCTTGCTTGGAAGGAAACCTACAGCTGTAAATGCTTACATTCAAAATGAAAGGATTTCAAATCCGTAATCCAACCTCACAGCTGGAGGAACTAGAAAAAGAAGAGCAAAGTAAACCTAAAGTGACAGGAGGACAGAAATAAAAAAGATTAGTGCAGAGAAAAATGAAATAGAGATTAGAAAAACAATAGAAACAATGAAACCAAAAGTTGGTTCTTTGAAAAGACCAATAAAATTGACAAACATTTAGCTAGATTGACAAAGAAAAGAAGTTAGATTGCTCAAGTAACTAAATCAGAAATGAAAGGGGGAGGGGTGTCACTCCTGACCTAACAGAAATAAAAATGATCATAAGAGGATACTATGAACTATTGTATGCCAACAAATTAGATAAACTAGATGAAACGGTCAAATTCCTAGAAACACACAAATTACCTAAATTGACTCAAGAAATAATGGAACACTTCAACAGAACAATAACTAGTAAAAAGATTGAATCAGTAATAAAAAAAACCGCCCGCAAAGAAAAACCAGGACCAGATGGCTTCGCTGGTGAAGTTTACCAAACAGTCCTGGAAGACTTAACTCCAATTGTGTTCAAACTCTTCCACAATTTTGAAGAGGAACCACTTCCTAACTCATTCTAAGATGCCAGCATCACCCTGATACCAAAGTCAGATAAGAATATCACAAGAAAATTACAGACCAACATTCCTTATGAAATCAATGCAAAAATTCTCAAAAAAAACTACCAAACCAAAGGCAATAGCATATTAAAGGGATGACATGTCATGACCAGGAATGCAAGGGTGAGTCAACATATAAAAATCAGTCAATGAAATGAACCACATTAAGAGAAAAAGAAAAAACAAACAAATGAAAAAACACCTTTTCGTCTCAATAGATGCAGAAAAGGCATTTGGCAAAATCCAGCACTCTTTCTTGGTAAAAGAAAACTAAGAAAAGAAAGTAATTTCTTCAATGTGGTAAAGGGAATATATGAAACACCCACAGCTAAAAGTATATTCATTGGTGAAAAACTGAAAGTTTTCCCCTTAAGATCAGGAACAAGACAAGGATGTCCACTGTCACCACTGCTACTCAACATTGTACTGGAAATACTGACAGAGCAATTAGGCAAAAAAAAAAAAAAAAAAAGAAAAATGAATAAAGGGCATCTGAATTGGGAAAGAGGTTATACGTTCCCTATTTGCAGATGACATGATCCTGTAAAGAGAAAATCACAAAGAACCTACAAGAAAGCTCCTGGACCTAATGAATGAAGTCAGCAAAGTGTAGGGGTATGAGATCAACATGCAGAAATCAGTGGTGTTTCTATACACTAACAATGAACAATCTGAAAAAAAAAATCAAGAAAACAATTCCATTTCCAATGCCAACTAAAAGAATAACATATCTAGGAATAAATTTAACCAACATGACAATGTAAGACTCTCCTGAAAAAGCTTCCCTGGAGATTTAGTGAATAAAAGGACAAATCTCACATGCTTAGAATTCTGGAGGATGGTGGAGACTGGAGAAGGACTCCATAAATGCTGAATCAAAGGAAAAGAAAATTATCAGGTAGGTAATTTCTGTCCCAGACCCAAAGGTCTGTAGCATTCGCTTCCCCTTCACTTGGTCCTGCACAGCTTGGGAGCCCCTCCAAGGCAGTGGCCTGAGTCCCTCACACAGTTGATGGAGATCATGCCTTTTTACAGAATCATGTTTAATAGTTTTTAAATAACAAAATCCTTATTATATTTATAACAAGACAATAAGGGCCTATAAATGATTTAACCACACAAAGTAATTTATTTGTCTGTTATCTTTCACTATTTCTACTTCTTATTAATTTTTAGCTGTAAAATTGTTAAATTGATTCTTACTGTGATCACTTTTCCTTCTTTTCCTATTTGGTTTTTGGCTTTATTTAAATCTCAGAAAATTATCTTTATTAGGAACAATGAATTGTGTCATAATATTTCAAAATAAACTACTTAAATTTGCATGTCGTATGCACATTTTGATTAATTCGTATTTTCTTACTCAAAGGCTTATGTAACTACAGATACTTCCTAGTCATTGAATCTCCCTCCCTATCTTTGTATAAGCATGATGTCTCTTCATGTTAATTTATACTGATGGATGTTTAGTGGAATATTTGGAAAATTCTTTGTTATGGATCTTGTGTCTTTACTGTTAGCTAAACTGACAAGAAGAAAAGAGAGAAGATGCAAATAAATAAAATCAGAAATGAGAGGAGGGACATTACTACTGACCCCACAGAAATAAAAAAGATCATAAGAAGATACTATGAACAACTGTACACCAACAAACTAGACAACTTAGATGAAATGGACAATTTTCTAGAAACACATGATTCATGTGACTGCATGGATGAACCTTGAGGACATTATGTTAAGTGAAATAAGCCAGACACACAAGGACAAATATTGTATGTCTTCACTAATATGAACTAAATATAACTAGCAAACTCATGATATTAATATCTAGAACATAGGTCACCAGAAGGCAGAATAAGGGCAGAGAATGGGGAGCTAATGCTTAATTTGTGCAGACTGTAAATATTTGGAAATCGATGTAGGTGATGTGAGCACATTATAGTAAGTATAACTATGGGCAATGATATATGGGTGTGATTGTGGTTGAAAGGAAAGTTCACCGTCATGTATGTCACTAGAAGAAAAGCCACAGGATGAAACATGAAACTGTATAACATAGTGAACCTTCTTCAGGGTGAAAATATTCTAGAATTGATTGTGGTGCTGAATGCACAATTCTGTGTATATGCTAGGAGACAGTGATTGCACACTTTAGATGATTACATAGTATGTGAACAAAAAAATTCATATAGAAGAGAAAGGGGCCTTTTGAAAGAAAAGAATAAAGTTGGAGGACTCACATTTCCTGATTTTAAAACTTAATGCAAAGCTCTAGTAACCAAAATAGTGTGGTACTTTCATAAGGATAGGCATATACACCAATGGATTAGAATTCAGAGTTAAGAAATAAACCTTCATATTTATGGGTGTGATGGTTGGGTTCATGTGTCAATTTGGCCAGGTGATGGTGCCCAGTTGTCTGGTCAAGCAAGCACTGCCTAATAAGAGGACATTTCATGGACTTAAATTATCAGTAAGTTAATTTCATCTAAGGTTTGTTACATTATTCAACTAAGGGGAGTGTCTTCTGCAATGAGAGACACTTAATCCAATCAGCTGAAGTTCTTAAAAGGAGAGATGATGACTTCAGCAGTCAGAAGAGAGAATTTCCTTCTCTACTTCAGCCAACCAGCCTCTCCTGGGGACTTCATCAAAAACCTTCATTGGAGTTGCCAGCTTCCAGGCTGTCATACAGAATTTAGATTCGTACATCCCCACATGAGACATTTTTTCAAAATCTTGTATTTACAGATATCTTCTGTTGGTTCTGTTTCCCTAAAGAACCCTACCTAATACAATGGGCAATTGATTTTTTTCCCAAGTATTTTAATTTTTTAAAGACCTTTTTTTGCAGAGCAATTTTAGGTTTACAGAAAAGTTGCAAAGTACAGTGTTCCCATATACTCCCTCTCCCACCCCTAGTTTCCCCTATTATTAACATCTTGTGTGGTGCATTTGTTATAAATAATGATGAACCAATATTATACATTGTTATTAACTAGCCATCCTTTACATGACAGCTCCCTTTCTGTGTTGTATAGATCTCTGGGTTTTGATAAATGCATAAGGTCATGTATCCAACATTAAGTATCAACAGAATAGTTTCACTATCCTAAAAATGCCCTGTGCCCCACCTATCCATCCCTTCCCCCACCCTCCCTGAACCACTGGCAATCACTGATCACTTCACTGTCTCTAGAGTTTTACCTCTCCAGAATGCCATATAGTTGGAATCATACAGTATGTAGTCTTTTCAGACTGGCTTCTTCCACTAAGCAATATACGTCTGTTTCCTCCACATCTTTTTTTTTTGTGGCTGGATAGCTCATTTCTTTCTATCACTGAATAATATTCCACTGTTTGGAGACATCACAGTTTGTTTATCCATTCACCTATTGAAGGGCATCTTCATTGCTTCAAGTTTTGGGCAATTATGAATAAAACTGCTATAAACATTCATGTGCATGTTTTTGTGTGGACATAAGTATTCAACTCATTTGGGTAAATCCTAGGAAGTTGATTGCTGGATGATATGCAGGGCCTGCATTTAGCCTTGTAAAAAACTGCTAAATTGTCTTCCAATGTGACTGTACCACATTGCATTTCCACCAGCAACAAATGGGAGTTCCCATTGCTCCATGTACTCATCAGTATTCGGTGTTGTCAGTGTTTTGGATTTTAGCCATTCTAATAGGCATGTAGTGGTTTCTCTCTCTCTTTTTAAGCTTTTTTTTAATGCATTTTTTATTGTGAACTTTAACATATATACATAACAGTGATAACTTTCAAATGATGATTTAACAAGTAATTAGAGAGCAAATTTCAAAGACTGTCATAGGTCACAGTTCCACAACTTCAGCTATTTCCATCATTGTAAAATATAACATACATACATAAAGGTGTTAACTTTTGATGTACAGCTCAACAAGCAGCTATACAGGTAATTTCAAAAATTGTTATGGGTTACAGTTACACAGTTTCAGTTCTTTCCTTATTATGCAATATATACTATACACAGAAAGGTGAAGACTTTCAAAGCACAATTCAACAAGTGGCTATAGAGCAAATTTCAAAGGATGTTATAGGCTACAGTTCTACCATGTCATTTACCTCCTTCCAGCTATTCCAACATCCCAGCATCTAAAATACATATATATATTTACATAAAGTTTCAGTATTCATAGACCTTTGTTAAATCTTATCTTGTTTGTTACTAACCCTTCCTCTCACTTAATCCCTTTCTCCATCTTCAGGGGTGTTTAGGCAGTGAGCACCCTAACTTGTTCATATTGAAAATGGGTGTAGACAGTATGGGGAAGGGGGCTGCATCTGATTGTTGTTCTTAAAGAGGCTGTTGCCTCTGGGTTTTAGGACTTGTCTGGCATAGGAACACTCTGGTGGATTTAAGTTTCTGAGAGGTACAACTTAGTGAGTGTATCTTTTATAGAATCTCAGGTAAAGACCTAGGTATTTGGGGACTACTTCTGGTAAGGGCATGGCACACTGTAGCCATTTGGCATGTCTAGCTGGAGCTTGCACAAGAGAAACCTCCAGCATAGCCTCTCGACTCTGTTTGGGATCTCTCAGCCACCATGACCTCAGCTTTTTACCTTTCTCTTTTTTTTCCCACCTTTTGGCCAAGTAGGCATTTTCAATCTTTTTCTGTCATGGTCTGGCTCATTCCTAGGAATCATGTCCCATGTTGCCAGGAAGATTCATTCCCCTGGGAGTCATGTCCCTTGTGGAGGGTTTGGGGAGGTTAATGATTTATTTGCAGAGTTGGGCTAGAGAGAGAAAGGCCATATCTGAGCAACAAAAGAGGTTCCTTGGAGGTGCCTCTTAAGTATAATTACAGGAGGGCTCAGCCTCCCATTTATAACCCCAAGTTTCACAAGAGCATGCCTCAAGTCGAGGGCTTGATTTATTAAGTAGTGGGTTTCTAATTTCACTTAATATATATTCTATCCCAAGCTAAATGGTCAGTTTCTTACATAATCTTCACTTAGCTGTACAATCATCACTCTCAAATTCAAATAATTATCATAACATAATACATCCCAGAGCTCTTATCAGCTGCTAATTATTCATCCCTAGTATTAGTGCAGTGTTGGTAAGATATTCCTATTAAGCCTAGTCTTTAATATGTAGTGGGTAGTTTTTCCATATATGACTCTGTTGTTAACCCTCTGCACCAGTGTCATACCTTATATCATGCTAACACTTATTTAGGTTTGTGGTACTACTCTGTGATTACAACCATTTATGAACATGATCACCTCCAATGTGTCACTGATACTTATAATCCTATTAACGAACCATAGTCACTCCTGACAATTCCCATATCATTAAGTTCACCCTTATCATCATATCTGTACATGTTAGATTATCATTCCCCCCCTTCACTAGCTTCTATCTCTAGGTCCCCTATATGCTACTTTTTAAGACATTTATTTTACATAGTTCACATTAGTGGTAACATACAATATCTCTCCTTTTGTGCCTGGCTTATTTCACTCAGCATTATGTCTTCAAGTTTCATCCATGTTGTCATACATTTCATGACCTTGTTCCTTCTTACTGCTGCATAGTATTTCATCATACGTATATACGACATTTTGTTTACCCACTCATCTGTTGAAGAACATTTAGATTGTTTCCATCTCTTGGCAATTGTGAACAATGTCACTGTGGACATCAGTGTGCAAATATCTGTTTGTGTCACTGCTTTCAGATCCTCTGGGTATATACCAAGAACTGAAATTGCCAGATCAGAGGAGAACTCGATATCTAGTTTTCTGAGGAACTGCCAAACTTCTTCCAGATGGGCTGTACCATTATACGGTCTCACCAGCAATGAATAAGAGTCCAATTTCTCCACATCCTCTCCAGCATTTGTGGTTTCCTGTTTGTTAAATGGCAGCCATTCTTTTTGATGTGAGATAATATCTCATTGTGGTCTTGATTTGCGTCTCCCTAATAGCTATTGAAGATGAACATTTTTTCATGTGTTTTTTAGTCAACTAGAATGGATTTTATTTTTTTTAAAAAAAAGAAAATAACAAGTGTTGGCAATGATGTAGAGAAATAAGGACCCTCATATATTGTTGGTGGGAATGTAAAATGGTGCAGCTGTGGAAAACACATTGGTGGTTCCTCAGAAAGCACAGAATTACCATATGAACTGGCAGTGCTACTTCTTTATATACATCCTGAAGAATTGAAAACAGGGACTTAAACAGGTACTTGTACACCAATGTTCACAGCAACATTATTCACAATAGCTAAAAGGAGAAACAATTCAAGTGTTCATCAACAGATAAATGGATAAACAAAATGTGGTATATACATACAATGGAATGTTATTCAGCTATAGAAAAGAATGAAATTCTGATATATGGGATAACGTGGATGAGCCTTGAAGACATCATGATGAGTGAAAAAAGCCAGGAAAAATGGACAAAAACTTATGATATCACTTACATGAAATAACTAGAATATGCAAATTCATAGAGACAGAAACTAGATCACAGGTTGGGAGGGGGGCAGGAGTGGGGGAAATGTGTGGAGTGAATTCATGCTTAATGAGTACAGAGTTTCTGTTTGAGGTGATGGAAAAGTTTTGGGATTGGATTAATGCAGGGTGGTGATGTTAACACAACATTTGAATGTAATTCAATACCACTGAATTGTATACTTGAAAGTGGTTAAATGGAAAATTTTATGTTGTATATGCTACCATAATAAAAATGTTTTAAAATACAAGTAAACAAGATCACTGAACAATAACATTTGTAACAAACATGAACAAAGAAAATCAGCAGAGAATTAGATGCAAAAGCACTTAAAAGGACTTTTTAGCATAGGAGATTATTCAGATTCAACCTGCTGCTATATTGAATAATGCTGGATTACTCCCTGAGTTGGAAATAACATGATTACTGGATAAGTCAGAGTTTCCAGTCAGTCATATGACATTTTCAACAGACATGGCAAAGCAGGGTCTAATAAGAAAATAGCTAAATATCATCAGTAGTCATAAATAATAGTGTATTCCTTTACGCTCTAGGACAGAAAATTGTCTTTCATTTGACAAATGCATGACCCCCCCTCCCTTGTATTTTCCCTTATATGGAATTAAATATGTGGTACTATTTGCATTATGGCAATAATTCCTTTTTAAATCATTTTTATTGTGAAATATTTCAGATATTTTTAAAATTCACAGAATATAATGAAGCCCTGGGTATACAGTACTCAGCTTATGAAATAATACTTTACAAACGTAATTGAAGCCTCCCTTTACTTCCTAATGATCTCATTTCTCAATTCCTTTTTCCCCTGTTCTCCGAGGAAATCACTGTACTGAATTTAGTGTTATTGATTCACATGGGATGCAATCTTTGAGGTTTCTTTCTCAGGCCTAGTTAAAAGCTCTAGCCTTCTTTCAATCTTCAGAGTTAATTATTCCCTTTGTGCCTCTGAGTAGAATTTATGATGTGGTAAAATCTAAGGATACCAGAATCAGCTGCTACTTTTTAATTAAATCCAAAGAGGGAAAAAATGCCAATTTAAGTCTATATCAACTGTCAACTTTAAAGTCCTTTAAAAAACATCAAGACAAGGATATTTAGAAATATGTGGAGAAAAAAAAAATATAGATGTGAGACAAATTCAACATTTGTGTTTCAGCAATATGGCAGGGTGTGCATAAAAACCTTCCTGCTACATCACCTGGAGATGCTGAGGGAAATTATACAAACTTTTAAAAATGCATGGCTGAGCTCATATAAAAGAAAAGTCCCCAGATGCCAAAAATAATGCAACAACTGAAAACTGGACTAGGAGTAAGCAGGCTACCCTGTTTGCCTTCCTGGTGACATGGTAGCTAGAGTTGCCATCTAGGGGGTTGGTTTTTAAGGGAATGGAAAGGATAGGAGTTGAGAACTTGGTCCTTGCAAGATGGAGAATTGAAACCTAGATCCTCTGCATGAGACTAGAAAGGGCTGAACTCTCAGTTGGGAGTGTGGGGGTGAGAGAAACATTAGACAATAGGGAACTGGTTTATCTCTTCTTGGTCTCTGGAAATAAATCCCTTGACAGTTCATAATATGGAAATGTACAACCTACAGGATTGAATTTATACCACCTCTGGTCTAGGAAACCACAAGTTAAGAAATAACAAAGAAAGGTCTCAAGCCAGGCTTTCCCAGAGAGTGCATCCAGAAGTAAATCCAAAACTTTTCTGGAGGAACACTCTCAACCTAGGCTGCACAGATAAAGTCCTACTGAAGATAAGCTCATAATCCAAGGTTTAAAAAAAAAAAAAAAAAAGAAAGCATTCCAAAATGGTGGAGTCAGCAGCCCAAACAACAGATATACACAAGAAATTCACGAAAGAAATATCTGATAGAGACTACGAAGTAATTATAACTAAATGGATTGACATATTTTAATTGTCTAAAACGCACTAAAATTCTGATAACTGCTACAAATTCTGTATTCCTTAACATGCATAGCAGTGAAAGATAGGTGGAATGGCAGCTGTTAAGGGAAAGATAACTGAATTAGGCAGAAAGATCAGGGCAAAACCAGAAACAGGAAACACTGAAGTATTGCCACTGGCTGATTTGGCATAATGTAATAATATAGAATTTTGAATGCACTCAACAGTTAGCTACTGGAGGAAACACATGAGTATGGCCTACTCCTGGAAATGTGTAAATTGAGGTTCTTTTCTCAGAAATGCCTGCAAAAATACTGATGTAGAACAAGCAATTACCTATATGGGATCTGGAGGATGCTGGAGTACGTGTTAAAGCTAACATGTAGTTTGAAAGTTTTGGGGTGAAGCGAGCAAAATATTATACTCACCTTTAATTTTTTTCCTATATTTAACTATCTACAATACTTTATGAAGTAATGATCAATAAATCATTATTGTCTCATTTCATTTATTCTTCTGAGTTCCATGTAATAGACACCTATATAAACATCTCAGCATGATATCAATATCTGTTTATTGATTTTCTTTAACCTAAACTTGAGCTTTCTGCCCACCCACACATAAACAATCAGTAAGCTGGGTCTATTCTACATATGCAGTCCTCTCTTGCCACTTTGCCACATTCCTGTTTGGCCCCTCATCAAATCACAACTGGGTTTTCATTTATTCATCAAATATTTTATTGTGTATATTTACTATACACCAGGTACTGTTGTTTTAGGTGCTAGATTATTAGAATAGTTTAAGAACCTATCTTTATTGACTTTAGTCTCTTCCTGCTCCAACTGAACCTTACTGATTTACTACCCCTAAAACATGTATCATTCTCCTGTTCAAACCATTCAATGGTTCCCTGAAACTTGGAAGAGACAGGCTAAACTTTTTACCTTGATATTAAACAGCCCTTCAAATCTGGCCCAAAACCATGTTTCTAAAGCCTTCTCTTACCATTCTCTGGGATGTTTATACTGGCTTTGGAAGGCAATGTCTTCCAAATACACTATATTCTGTCTCCCAGAGAATCAGAATGAATAAAAAGCAAAACCCACATATTCTGTTTACAATAAACACACAAGAAATATAAGGATACAGAAGGGTAGAAGGCAAAGAATGGAAAAAAAAAACAGAATACATAAATACATCAAAAGAAAATGAGCATAGTTTTATTAAATTAGACAAAGAAGATTTTATGGCCAAAAAAAAAAAAAAACATTTCTGGAGATAAAAATGTGCACGTCATAATAAATATTTTGTTCACTAGGAAATATGACAATTTTAAATTTAGATAATATAGACTCAAATATATACAAAAATTGACAGAGTTATAAGGAAAAATAGACAAATCCATATTCATTTGGAAGATTTTCATATAACTTTCTTATAAATTGATAGAAGCAGACAAAAAAATACCAGTAAAACATGAAATATTTGAATGACACCATTAATATACCTGACCTACTTGACATACACAGAACACTGCACCAAAACATTACATTATAAATACTATATTTATGAAACAATAATTAAAAATTGAGCATATGCTGGTCCACAAAGCAAGTTTCAACTAATTTCAAAAGATTTTCTCTGACCAGAGAGTAATTATCCTAAAAATCATTGATAAAAAGATCATTTGGCAATCTCTATATGCCTGGAAAGAAAATTAAGACATATATTCCTAAATAAACCCATGGGTCAAAGAAAAACATCATAACAGAAACGAGAAAATATTCTAACTTTCTAATGATGATAAGTAACTATATATTATGTATAAAAATATATAAGATCAACCAGAGCGGCATACAGAGGGAAATTTACAGCCTTAAATTCATATTCTAGAGAAGAATGATAGAAATCTTTAATCCAACTATCCATCTCAAAAAGTTGGAAAAAGAAAAGCAAGTTAAGTCCAAAGAAAACAGAAGAAAATAGTAAAGAGCAGAAATTAATGAAATAGAACAAGTACATGCAATAGAGAGGATAAAGCCAAAAGCTGGTTCTTAGAAAACAATAAACAGGATTGATAAGTTTCTGATTATGATTCATGAAGAAGCCAAAAGAAAAGTCATTAAAAACCACCATCAGGAATGACAGATCTACACTACAGAACTGCAAACATAAAGATGATAATATGAATAACTTTAAGCCAATAAAATTGAAAATTTAGATGAAATGGACAAACTCTGCAAAAAAACATAAATTACTAAAATGTAAACAAGAGGAAGTAGAAAATTCTGAATGGTTCTCCATCTATTAGGAAATCAAAATTTAATTATGTCTTCAATAGTAAAACTGTACAAATCATTTAAGAAATTATTCTACTCTAATACAAAATTTCAAGAAAACGGAAAAAGTAAGAAGCATGTCCCATTTATTTATGAGGCCCAAATAATCTCAATACCAAAATATGACAAAGACAGTAATGAAAAGGAAAATCACAGGCCAATCTAACTCATGGTGCAAAAAATTCTTTGATGTGAAACTACTAAACAAATTATTACCAAACCATCCAGTGATTCATAAAAAAAGGATAAGGCCCGCAGCCAAGTAGAATTTATTGGAAATATAGTTGATTTAACATTCAAAAATCAACCAATATAATTCAACATAACAGAAAAAAAGAAAAAAATTACATGATTATTTCGATAGATGCAAAAAAAAGTGTTTGAGACACTGAATATTCATTCATGATTAAAAAGTAAATAAACACAAATCTTCCTACAAACTAGGAATAGAAGGGAATATCCCTATTTGGGTTAATGGTTTCTACCATAAACCTAAACCTAATGGTGAAATATTAAAAGCTTTCCCAATGGGATAAGAAATAAGATAAGAATGGCTGCTCTGTGTTTAATTTAACATCTCAAATTTCTATGTACCTTACTGAAAGGCCTAGCAAGGAAAGAAAATATATAAAAATTTTAAAGATAGGAAAAGAAGAAAGCAAATAGTCATTATTTACAGATGATATGATTAAATATATTAAAAAAAAACCCAAAAGAACATACATAAATAATTTAAATTAAGAAATAAGTTGGAAAGGTTGCTGGATATAAAAGTCAAGATACAAAAATTAATTGTATTTCAATTTACCAAACAGACATTTTTAAAAGGTACAATTTATAAAAGCATCAAAAATATCTAATTCCTAGAAACAAGTCTAACAGAAGATATACAAGATCTCTCTCCTATAAACTATAAAATATTATTGAGATACATTGAAGACTTAAATGCATGGAATCTTCTATGCATTAGAAGACTCAATATTGTAAACATCGTCAGTTTCCATCAAATTGATCTAGATTCAAAGGAATCCCAATAAAAATTCCAACAGTTTTTTTTTTAGAACTTAATAAGCTGAATTTAAAATTTACATAATAATGCAAAAGGCCAAGAATATTTAAGATTCTGTTAAAAAAAGAACAAGCTAGGGAACTTAATTTACCTGATATCAAGACTTATTACAAATCAACAGTAATTAAGACAGTGTGGTACTCATGCAAAAATAATTGAATAGAGTATGGAGTACAAAAACAGCACAAGTATATGGGTACCTGATTTAAAACAGAGGTGGCACTGCAGAGCAATGGGAAAAAGATGGTCAACTGGATATCCCCATAGGGAAAAAAAAAGACCCTTAACCTCTATAATCCAAGGTGGACTGCAGACTTAAATCTGTACAATAAAGCAATAAAACTCCTAGAAGATAATATAGGGGAATATCTCATGATGTTTGGGTAGGAAAGGATTCATTAAGACACGAAAAACACTAAACATAGAAACAACTGACAAACAGTATTGCATTAAAAATAAGAACTTCTAACTTCTGCTCATCAAAAGACCTCATCATTGAGCTAGTGGAGAATGCAGGGGTATTGGCCTGCCCTACCTCGATGGTTGCTACCATGCCCACAGACATAGGGGACTGGTGGTTTGATGGTTTGAGCCCTCTACCATGGAATTTGCCCTTGGGAAGACTGTTGCTGCAAAGGAGAGGCTAGGCCTCTCTATAATTGTGCCTAAGAGCCTCCTCCCAAATGCCTCTTTGTTGCTCAGATGTGGCCCTCTCTCTCTAGCTAAGCCAACTTGAAAGGTGAAATCCCTGCCCTCCCCCCTACGTGGGATCAGACACCCAGGGTAGTGAATCTCCCTGGCAACATGGAATGTGACTCCCAGGGAGGAATGTAGACCCAGCATCTTGGGATGGAGAACATCTTCTTGACCAAAAGGGGGATGTGAAAGGAAATGAAATAAGCTTCAGTGGCAGAGAGATTCCAAAAGGAGCCGAGAGGTCACTCTGGTGGGCACTCTTACGCACCATATAGACAACCCTTTTTAGGTTCTAATGAATTGGGGTAGCTGGTGGTAGATACCTGAAACTATCAAACTACAACCCAGAACCCATGAATCTTGAAGACAATTGTACAAAAATGTGGCTTATGAGGGGGGACAGTGGGATTGGGGGGGCCATGGGGATCACATTCCCCTTTGTCTAGTTTGTGGATGGATGAGTGGAAAGGTGGGGGAAGGAAACAAACAAACAAACAGACAAGGGCGCCCAGTGTTCTTTTTTACTTTAGTTGCTCTTTTTCACTTTAATTATTATTCTGGTTATTTGTGTGTGTGTGGTAATGAGGGTGTTGGGGATTGATTCTGGTGATGAATGTACAACTATGTAATGGTACTGTGAACAATCGAATGTACGATTTGTTTTGTATGACTGTGTGGTATGTGAATATATCTCAATAAAATGAATATTAAAAAAAAAAAAAAGGACCTCATCATTAAGAGAATGAAAAGGGAAGCCACAGGAAGGGAGAAGATCGTTACAACACTTACAAGTGAAAAAGGTTTATATCTAGAACATATGAAGCATTTTCATTAATCAAGAAGAAAAATAAAGACTTTTTTTTTTAATGAACAAAAGACTAGAACAGATACTTCATAAATTTGGCTCACACTTTGGCTCAACTAATGGCTCAACCTCATTAGTAATCATGAAAAGGAAAAATTAAAACCAAAATAGCTAAAATTAGGAAGAGAACAATACTGAAGATTAGCAAGGACATGGAGCAATAGCGACTCTCCTACCCTGCTGATGAGAATGGGAATGGGGACATTCCCTTCAGAAAACTACTATTATCTACACTAACTGAGCCATGAGTTTGACTCTTGGGTACATATCTAATAGAAATGCACATGCAATATGAGTCTAAAGACACATCCTAGAATTTCCTAACAGCATTATTTGCAATAGTCCCAAACTGAAAACAATTCCAATATCTAACAGCAGTAGAATGGATAAACAAACTGCAGAATGGATAAATATACTGTTATATTCATACAATTTAGCACTATGTACATAGCATTAAAAATGAACAAACTATAGCTTCACGCATCAACATGGATATACATTACAAAAATCATGCTGAATGAAAGAAAACCAACGCAAAAGAAATATATTGTATGACTACCTTAGGCATAGATGAAACTAAGCTATAGTGTTTAACTCAGGACAGAGGTTAACCTTGGAGAGAAAGGGAATAGTAACTGGGAGGAGATATGAAAAAGGCTTCTGGGGTACTGAGGCGGTCCTATTCTTTGGTCTGCACATGGGTGTCCACTTTGACCTAACTCATTGAGCTGTTGTTTGGTGCACTTCATGGTATATACATTATGCTCCATATACACTGTGAAAAGAAAAAAGGGCTGGTAAAGTCTGGACAAGGATTATAGCAGACAGGACACAGCTGCTCACATAATTTCTACACAACTGAACGACTCCTTTTAGCTTGCAAATAAACAGAAAATTATTCACACACAGAACTTTTACATTAAAACATTACTTCCTCTCACTATACTCACCAGCTACACCAAGATTATATGCAAAATGGTTAAAAGTATTTAAAACCAGAAACTGTGCTTATGCTATATTCAAGATTTCCTTACCACTAGTTTATTTCATGCTTCAGTGGACACACTGTTAAAAAGGATTATAGTATGACCTACTAAGTTTCAAAAACGTCTTCAGTTTTAAAACTTTCTTGAGTGCAAAAATAATTAGACTTGAGACAAGTATGAATTTTTCCCAAAGGAATCAAGTTGTGTTCCTACTAACAAAGATTTTGTTTTGACACAAAATATGCCCTTCTCCAGGAACTCAAATATCTTTGTAATGGCCACTTGAGATCCTTATTTGGAGCTGTGTGTGCTTTCTGATGGTCTCATTTGCACATGGATTTTTCTAAGAATTCCATTTATCATCTAAATCTCTGGAGTGGAAGGGAGGGAACCTGGCACAATGGATCAAAATTGAATGGGCATTTCCGTGACTCCACAAGCATCATCCGCTAGGGAATGCCTTTTGTAAAAGCAGATTTCCACTCAGTCTTTCTATCCCAGGCAGATTTCTGCTAGCCCTTTCCAAGATCAAATCGTGGAAAGGTATTCATGACAAATATTAACTAAATATTTTTATTTTACATAAAGTTATTGCCTCAGAAAATATGTTTTTTATCCCAGAGTCTACTTCACAACTTATAATGGTGCTGGTTAATAGGCCCCTTTTCACCTCCAAGGTTTTGCAGTGAGTGTGTGTGTGTGTGTGTGTGTGTGTGTGCATAGTTCATATACATGAAACAAAAAGATATGGGTACACAACTATAGCTCCTCTTCAGTATAGTTTAGTTTACTAAGACTAAACTTTCACTGCACCCTGCCCTACCCTTCTATCCTGAAGTGTATTACTCACGTTAGCACCCTGCTGCACTGCAGCCTGAATATAAACTCAATTCTTCAAAAGTTTGTTCAATTTTCCATGCCAAAAATGCCCTCCCAGTTCATTTCCTTCTACTTAAATCTGTACATTGTTCTGTTACTGGATTGTAAATTTAGGAACACTTCTTCTCCGCTCCTGATGATTCCCAACTGAAAGGAAGCTCAATTCCTTTATCCTGAGCTCCTCTCTACCCCTTTACTTCATCTGTGAGAAGGTAGAGTGACTCATCTGGTTTATAAAGATAGGGAGAATAATTGAAAATATATGGCTGAGCTCCACTCTCCTTCTAGAGAGCTTCCTGTCCCATTCAGTGTAACCAACTATGTTAGTCTCAGGGCCTCATTATTAGAAGCCCAATTTGGTTAAGACTTAAGAACACATCTATCAACCTGTCCTGTAATAGAAAAGAAGGTGATATTTTGGCCTTCATCTTCACTACTTGTTTTATTTCTCAACTTTTACAGGAACCCAGGAATGAGTTGACACAGATTAATTTCTCTCTCTTCCACAAGAGATAGACTACTGACTACACTGGACATTGGTGATGAATTGTCCTTATTAAAATAACACAATACTTATTATCTGTTTCACTCAATACTACCTTGAATTGAGTTTGTGTGAACGTCTGTATCCCTAATCATCAACTAGACTGTAAGTTCTTTCTGCATAGGCAACATGTTTTCTACACATTTGTTATCTCCACAGGACTTAAAGCACTCAATAATAGGTGTTGACTGAAAAAAAAAAAGATGCACTGTTTTCCTCCTGGAAACTATAAAAAATACAACTGATCACAGAGTGGCAGAGTAGTATCTTGTTTATTTGATAGGGATGAGTACTCATACTATCCTGAATACCCCTTTAATACCCTTTAAAAAGATTATCCCCCTTTTTAAGTAAAACTTTACTGCATACTTTCTGGCCTTAGTAAACTCCTTATGTCAAATTGCATTTATCTTTCTTTATGGGCACGTTACTATCATGATCTGTTATTTTATGTAAATAAAGAGGGTCTTAGAATAGGAGCTTTTACTCTGTGGACCGAAATACAGAAAACTTATCCAAGGTGGCCTGAGAGAACAACACTGAGACAAGTTTGGAGCAAAGAAAATAGTGTTTATCATTAAATTCCAAGGGCAAAGAAAGGACAAAAACAAGAAAAGTAGCTACCAGCAGGTAAGGGATTCAGAACTAGAATCAGCAGTAAGGAATGGTTCTAGCATTGTGGTTTCGAACTAAAGTTATATACAGATGCTTTGCACCTATTTCTGTGAGCCAGTGTGGCCATAAGCTTTCCATTGATGCAGTTCAATGATTGCTTTCCACTGATGCAGTTAATGTTCACCATAGGATGGTTCTTCCACTATGCATCCTTTTTCTGATGTTGAGAGCAAATCATGGTTCGCCCCCTGTGGTCACAAAAACAACTCCCCAAACGGTTTTTCTAGACTTTATTCTGAGACTAGCTCTTCTCTTTATACTGGCATTCATCTATAGCTGAAGATCCAGATTTTAACAGATCAGTTCCTGTTATTACTACAGTGTCATCAAAATCCTGATCACTTACCAAAAAGTAAAGTAACCAAAACTCTTAAGCAGAGAGTTCAGCCAGCTGTTTGTTTTTCAACTGTTAGAATTTGTAAGAATCACATGTTAAATGGATGTGGCAAAAGGAAATACAGGGTTGCCTAGATGAAAGGAGGATGATAACAAGCCACCCAGCTACTAAATTATAACTACTTAAGGGTGTTTACCAAAACAAAGGGAAGAGATTAATTTTTTTTTTTAAATCAGCATCTTTTTTTAGGGTGGCATTCAGTAACTAATAGGAGATGCAAGTAACCTATTCTTCGGAAGTTTTTTTTTTTTTTTTTTTTTTAATTTAATTTTTTCATTTTTCCCCCTAAGTCATAAATACAGCCTGTTTAGAACCAAACTTGTCATTTCTTTCTTGATATTCTCAAATGTCAAAGTGGTAATTCAATGTAATTTTTATTCCTCTCCTTCATCTTCCCTTACTCAGTAACCCCAACTACAGAGTCTTTCTTCTCAAAAACTAGCATTTTTGGTTTCACCTCTTTCAATTCATTCTACGCCAATTGCAGGAAAAATGCAGCTGAACCAATGACTTTTAGTTTTTGCTAAGATAAAATTATCCAAACAATATTCTATCATATGGCCTTCTGTAAGTATCTACACTGATTCTGTATTACTTATATAAATTTACCTATATAAATAAATCCAAAGTCATCCAGCTTCCCTTTATGGTTATATTATCTTCTCTTCCTTCTTTACAACCTTTCTTTCGTTATTCTCAGACTTTTTGCTCTAACCAAGCAAATACGCTTGCCTTTTTATGCATACAACCTTCTTCATTCTTACTTTTTACTCTTATATCTACTATTTCAAAACCTATAATCTTTTCATTTTCTACCAATTGGACTCTCTTTCCTGAACAGAAGCTAGCTCAAAAGTCTCTCCTTGAAATGCCTCTACTTCCCTGATTTCAATCAAATATATTTTTGTTCATTCTTTTATTCTAAATCCCTTCAGCTTTATGTAATCTGCCAGTACTATATTAGATTATGAATTTTTAATGTGTTTATTGTTAACTGTTGAAGGCAAGGAATCAGTCTTCATTTCTCTTCCATATTTGCACTATTAAAATCTTTAGCATACAATAGGCTTGCAGTAAATACTCACTGATTTCTTGTACTAACAGAAATACTTCCACATCTTCTATATCATTTTCACAAAATAACCATGTCCAGATCATAGTTGGCTATGAGTTACAGAAATCTCCACCATAGTGATTTTAAATAAGTTTTTATATTTCTAATACATTAAAAAGTCTGGAGGTCCATGGTGCTTCATAGGCCCAGTGGCTTAGGTTTTCTGAGAATTTTTAGGTCATTCACTCATGGTTAAAAAAACATAGTTGTTGTAGCCCTAGCTATCACATTGACATGTGAAGGAGAAAGAAGGGAGAAGAATGGCACTAGCTATATAGGTCCTCCTTTATGGGGAGAAGAAAAGTTCCCCAGAAATCTCCCGCATACTTCTTAAGTCTTGTTGGTTAGAACTGGGTCACATGGCTACCTCCACCTGGGAGGCAAGTATGTCTGGGAAAGTGGGGAAGAGGATTTTCATTAATGTCTTAGGCAAATCATTATTTACTAGGGATGGGAAATATAACTACCATAAAGAACCATAAAATCATTTTCTATGCAAGGAAGAAGGGGGTATGGATATTGGGTAGATAAATTAATAATGTCTGCAATAAACAGCCTCTCTAAAAACATCAACATCTTTCATCTACAAAATGGAAATAATAGCAGATTAAGTGAATAACCAATGTAATCATTTAGCACAGTGCCTGGCAAATAGTAAGCATTCAATAAAAAGTAGCTGTTGCCATTTTGCCTTCAGTTTATGTTGTTTGATTTAGAAGAGAGGGGGAGATGACTTTTTTTTCGTCTTTCTTCATCAATGCTGCCAGACTTGGGAAGAATTGCTAACTTTAGAATCCCTTTTTCAGGATCTGTATTTTATTGTCTACTATATACTATTCACCCCACTATAAGAGCAATTATAAAGACTACCATGTAAAGCAGTAGGAATTTCTAAATTCTGCAAATGTTACAGTGGATGTAAAGCTAAAACAACCCTTTTAACTAGCTGGCATATGAAAAATAGGGAAAGAAAGTAGAAATAGAAAACATACCAATTTTCTCAAATACTCTTCTTAATCCCTCTTGATTCTAGGAGTCTCTTAACAAAATAAGAGACTTAGATAACAGAATGGATAATATAAATACAATTAGTCATCCTTTTTTCTTTTAAGCAAATTTTTTAAAAATCAGTCAATATGTACTAATGTCATTACTAATATGACCTCCTGCACTTTGTATTAGATTTCTGTCTCTCACACTAAGACCCAGCTGTTTATATAATTGCTTTCCTTATCAGCCTAAAGCATCTAAGATAGTGCCTAGTTGATATTTCTATTCTTATTTCCTTGACTCTCCTTTTCTTTTTCTTCAATCCTCTCTTCCTCCATCCCCAGAATCCTACATCTATACTCTGCTTAATTTCATGATCCCAAATAAGTTTTGGGTCCAGACTTTCTGGTGGAAAATGACCCTATAGATTACCACCACATTTCTTTAAAAACAACAAAACTAAAATGACAACAGTAAAACTCCTTCTGGAATACAAAGGAAGAAGAGCAGAATTTTGATAAGTGAAAAAGTAAAACCTCTTTTTTGATAGTATCTAAGTAAATTAGTACTCTGTCAGAATAAAGCAAAACACAATTATTTTACTATTTAATACTTCAGTCTACTCAGCAACGCAAGAACTACTACTGAGCAATCTTTCCCAAACAAGAGCCAATTTGGGGAAGTTTACAGCTAAATAACTAGCCCTCAAAAGAGTAATAAATAGGAAAAAAAAAGTATTCTGAATCAAATCTATTCATTCTAAACCATGGAAAAAAAAACATGTTTAAACTCCTTTAAAATGTTTTTATATATAAACAATGATTTTATATATTCTGGAAATTTCCCAAGAAGTATTATATCCAAAGGAACGCTATAGTGTTAGACACAAATTTGAAGCTAATCCCTCTATAAGCACTGCTAGAATTAGCATAAACAGCAGTTTATGCTGGTAATCTCTGACATAGCATCATTAGAAGATAAATAACCCTATATTTAAAAACATTTCATTGAAGTAAATAAGAGACAATTAATTATTTCCTAATGATATAGTTCTCATCAGACACCTAATATTAAGCTTGTTTTGACAATGTTTTTTATATGGTTCAGTATTAAAAGAATAAATGTCCTCTGGATAGAAAAAACAATAATTTTACCTATTAAAGACTATATTGATAAAACATGATTTTTGTTAACAAACATGCAATAAATCATTACTCTAATGTTTGATCACCATATGGAATAAAAACCTGTAAGTAAAAAATTGTGTAAATATTAACATTTTCAATTTAACTCATTTTCTCTTAATATAGGAAAAAAAGTTATGACGGGCTTTTCAAATCCATTTTTAATCATATAAAATATGTGAGCTTTAACATATGTTAGAAAAATGAAGATAGCATAACCCAAAATGCATTTATTTATTAAAGTTACAATAAAATACTTTTAAATGCATACAAAATAGAAAAATAACTGATGCTTTTTTTTCAATACAGATACCAGATATAGTACTTAATGACAAAATGAAATAGTTATGTTTAATGATTTTTGTTCTGTCTTAAATCACCTTATTGAACGATACATCATGAAATCAATAGTTGTACATCTAGGAAATTTACCAATGGAGCTCTCTTCCACTGGTGTGTATATTTTAATTTGTCTCATGTGGGTGTCTCTTCCATTTTGGTGATTGGCTAGAACAGCAATCTGTATCATGAATGTGCGAGTTGGCTTCTTATGATTATCAGTTAAAGGAACATGAATCCAGCCACTTGGTTCCACCAATTCAAGTTGCTGCCAAGAAAAAAAAAGTCAGATTATGCTTTCACTCAATGAATATAATTCATAATAATTAAGACATTATAAATTGACTGATAATTAACATTGTCCTCACTGAAACAATGACAGTATGATAATAAACACTACCAGTTATTGGGTATTTTTACCATGGTCTACTTCTACAGTGGCTTAGCCCTGTGCAAGTATCATCTTAGTAGACAAAATAAAAATTGATGTGTACAGTTTCAGGGTTTACAGAAACTTGTACAACTTATATGACATTTGACAGCACATGCCTCCACAGCCTCTAAAAATATGTGAAACATTTTTTCATAGATTAAAAATTATATATCATTTAAATAGCACATTTATACGGTTGTTTTCTTACACATGTAAAAGCATCCCACATGGAAAAGAACAGTGAAATCTGCTACTGCTGCTCAGAAAAAAGAACACATATTTCTGGTTTTCTGTATTCAGAAACACAAAATGCTATTAAGTAAAGAGTACTAGCTTTCAATTCAACAGAAGGGTTTAAATGTCAGCTCTACATCTTATGAACTATCTGAGTTTGAAGTATATCATCTATAAAAATGAGAATACTATCACCCACCTCATAGGGATCTTAGATTAAATAAGAGAATGTATAATAAAGAAGTAAGCACAATGACTGACATATAACAAATATTCAATTAATTTTTTAAAACAAAAGTTATACAAGTTGACTGTCTAAATAACCAAAGCACTTTAAACAGTAATACACTTTATAGAGTTTTACTATTCCTTGAAAATGGCACATCCTTAATTTTAAATGAGATTATGCCAATCTTTTAAGGGAATCTTTGATTCTTTGGGAAAACCTATGTATTAATTAGTCATTTTTCTCCAGAATGTAATTAGTCCCTGGAAATAGATCAGAACCCTTGGAAGAAACATTAACCCTTTCAGGTCGGGAAGGAATAAAATGTTAAAATATGCTACAGTATACTATATAGTGATCTAAAAGGTTGTGCTGCTATCAAAATATCTAACATAACCAGATTGTAACTACATAGGTTCTAAGGTTTTATGGAAAACATTTTTTAATTCAATTTTATTGAGACATATTGCCAAACCATACAATCATCCAGTGTACAATCAATTGCCCACAGTACAATCATATAGTTGTGTATTCATCACCACAATCAATCTCCGAACATTTTCATTACCACACACAAAAAATAAGAATAAAAATTAAAGTAAAAAAGAACACACAGAACATTCAATCCCCCCTCCCTCCCAATTATTCATTTACTTTTTGTCACCATTTTTCTCCTCATCTGACCATACACTGCATAAAGGGAATGTGAGCCACAAGGTTTTCACGCTCACACAGTCACACTGTGTAAGCTGCATAGTTATACAATCCTCTTCAAGAATCAAGGCTACTTGGGTCGCAGTTCAACAGTTTCAGGTATTCCCCTCCAGCCATTCCAATACACTAAAAACTAAAAAGGGACATCTATAGAGTGTACAAGAACACCTCTAGAATGTCCCCTCAACTCCATCCAAAACCCCCAGCCACGGAAACTTTATTTTGTTTCATTTCTCTTCTCTCTTTTGGTCAAGAAGGCTTTCTCAATCCCACAAAGTTGGGACCAGGCTCATCCCCGGGAGTCATGTCCCACATGGCCAGGGAGATTTACACCCTGGGAGTCATGTCCCACAGCGGGGAGGGCAGTGAACCCACCTGCAGAGATGGCCCAGAGAGACAGGCCACATCTGTGCAACAAAAGAGGTTCTCTGGGGGTTACACCCAGGCACAATTATAAGTAAGCTTAGCCTCTCCTTTGCAGAAGCAAGTTTCACAAGGGCAAGCCCCAAGATCGAGGGTTCAGCCTTCTAAATTGGCAGTCCCCGATGCTTGTGAGAAAATCAGTAATTCACCAGGTGGGGAAATTTAATATCCCCACATTTCCCCCCAGTCCCTCAAGGAGGCCCTGAAAATACATTTTTATTCTCTGCCCAAATTACTCTGGAATGTATCAGGGCCTCACAATAATCTATACAAACCAGCCAGATTTCACTCCCTATTCAAACTTTCATGTAATGATGGTGTTTGAATAAACTGACCACACAGGTTAAATTATATAGTGTGCTACAAAAAAATGTAGACTTTGCACCTAATAAACATCTCTTCCTTTGGTCTCACACAGAAGTTGAAGTCCTATAACACTGTCAATATCGTCCTTTATCCTTTAGTCTAATCCACCTTAGTTCCAACCAAGTCCATTTCGTTCATATCTCCAACTGAAGTCTGATCTCCCTATCAGACTCTTCAACTTTTGCTGTATGGGGTAATGCTGACACCCATAGATGCCAGACTCTGGCTCTGAGTCTCAGGTGTCACACAGATACCCAAAGTTCCAGGAACCGACCAGGTTATACACAAAGAGCTCAGCATCTTAGAATGTAGCAATAACCATTACAACTCAGGAACTTCTTTAAGAGCTTACAATCTAGGAACCTTTACAATAAGCCTTCCCCTGATAACCTATGATCTCAGATTCAATTCTCAGAGTTTGCACATTAGTCCATATTAGTAAGGCATTATAATGTTTGTCTTTTCATTTATGGGCTATTTCACTCAACATACTGTCCTCAATGTCCATTCACCAAGTTGCATACCTCAGAAATCCATTCCTTCTTGTAGCAGCTCAATATTGCATTTATGTATACACCACAGTTCACCATTCTGTTCATCAGTTGATGAACCCTTAGGCACATCCACTGCAAACTGTCAATACTGCCACCATAACCCCACTGTGCAAATTTCCATTCGTGCCCCTGTTTTCAGTTCTTCCAAGTATATACCCAGTAACAGGGTTGCAGCACCATATGACAACCCCATGCTTAGCTTCCTGTGGAACCACCACACTGCCCTCCAGATGGGCTGCACCATTCTACTTCCCCACCAACAGTGATTAGGTACATCCCTCTCTCCATATTTTCTCCAGCACTTGTATCCCTATGTTTATTTTTTAGACAGTTTCATTCACACACCATACATTCCCTCCTAAGTAAACAATCAATGGTTCCCCGTATAATCACATAGTTATGCATTCACTATCACTATCTATATGAGGATATTTTCCATTTCTTCCAAAAAGAAACAAGAAAAAAAGAAAAAGAAAGAAAAAAATGACGACCAAAAAAAAAAAATTAAAATAAACTACAATAAAAAGGTCAGATAACAATACCAATGCCAAGAATCCCTTACTGCTCCCTTATATTCCCCTCTTATAGACATTTAGCTTCAGTAAATTGCCTTTGTTACAATTAATGGAAGCATATTACAAGGTTACCATCAACTATAGATCCTAGTTTGCTTTTTTTTTTTGCCAGTACAATCTGTTCTGGTTTGCTAGAGGGTGCCGTTAATGCAAAATACCAGAAATAGATTGGCTTTTATAAAGGAGATTGATTCAGGTACAAATTTAAAGTTCTAAGGTCATAAAGGTGACCAAGCTAAGGCATCAACAAGAGGATACCTTCACTGAAGAATGGCTGATGGCATCTGGAACACCTCTGCCAGCTGGGAAGGCACGTGGCTGGCATCTGCTGGTCCTTAGCTCCTGGGTAGTGTCTCAAAATGGCTTTCTCCAAAATGTCTCTCTCAGCTTCTCCCTCTCAGCTCCTGTGCATCCTTGCTTTATTCTCCCACGGAATTCCTCTCTAACGTCTTTCTGTCCACATCTCCAAACGTCTCCAACTGTCAGCATCAGTGTCAGCTTCTCTCCAAAAACATCTCTCTCAGCTTCTCTTGGGGTGTTTTGTCTTCTCTGCTCTCTGTGTGAGCTCTCTTTAAAGGACTCCAGTGATCTAATTAAGACCCACCTTGAATGGGCGGGGCCACACTTTCATGGAAATAATACAATCAGAGTTCTCACCCACAGATGAGTGGGTCACATCTCCATGGAAACATTCAATCAAAATGTCATGCCCTAATCAAAAAGATTAATAAGTCTGCAAGCACAAGACTGCATTAAAGAACATGGCTTTTCTTGAGACGTAATATATCCAAACTGGCACACCATCCCATTCCAACACTTTGCGAAGCTGACATTCATTTGTTGTCCCTCATGTAAAAACATTCTTATATTTGTACATTTAATCACAATCATTGACCACTCTAGGTTTCACTAAGTTATACTGTCCCAGTTTTTATCTTCTATCTTTCCTTCTGGTGTCCTACATGTCCCTAACCTTCCTCTTTCAAATGTACTCACACAGTCATCTTTGTTCACTATACTTACAATATTGTGCTACCATCACACAGTATTGTGCTGTCCATTTCTGGATTATATAATCAATCCTGTTGAACAGTCTGTATTCCTTCAGAATCAAATGCCCAATCTCTACCTTCTTTCTATCTCCTGGTATCTTCATTTCTATACTCTTCTCCAAACCTCTCTCTCCTGTCCTTTCCTATCTGCCTGTAGCACTCCCTTTAGTATTTTTGTAGCGATGTCTCCTATTCATGAACTCTCTCAGTGTCTGTTTATCTGTAAATATTTTAAACTCTCCCTCATTTTTGAAGGACTGTTTTCCCAGATACAGGATCCTTGGGTGGCAGTTTTTCTCTTTTGGAATCTTGAATATATCATACCTCTTGCCTTCTTGCCTTCAGGGTTTCTACTGAGAAATCAGCACTTAGTCTTATTGAACTTCCCTTGTATGTGATGGAGTGCTTTTCTCTTGCTGCTTTCAGAATTCTCTCTATCTTTGACAGCTGACAATCTGCATAGTAACTGTCTTGGAGTAGGTCTATTTGGATCAGTTCTATTTGGGGTATGCTGTGCTTCTTGGACCTGTAATTTTATGTCTTTCATAAAAGTTGGGAAATTTTCATTCATTATTTCCTCTATTATGCTTTCTGTGCCTTTTCCCTTCTCTTCTCCTTCTGGGACACCTATAACATGTACATTCGTGCGCTTCATGTTGTTCTTCAGATACCTGAACCTCTGCTCATATTTTTCCATTCTTTTCCCTATCTCTTCATTTGAGTTTAGGATTTCAGATGTCCTGTCCTCTAGTTCACTAATCCTTTCTTCTGCCTCTCCAAGACTGCTGTTGTATGTCTCCATTGTATTTTTCATCTCTTCTATTGTGCCTTTCATTCCCATAAGTTCTGCCATTTCCTTTTTCAAGCTTACAAATTCTTCCTTATGGTCACCCAGTGTCTTCTTTATATCCTTCATCTCTTTTATTATTTTCTTTCAACTCATTGATTTGAATAGAAGATTTGTTTGAACATCTTTGGTTGTTTCAACTCTTGAATCTCAGTTGAGATGTTAGTTTGTTCCTTTGACTGGGCCATATCTTCATGTTTCCTGGTGTGGCTCATGATTTTTTGCTGTCCAGGCATCTGACTTTCTTGATTAGTTTATTCTGGAGGCTGTTTTCTCTCTTTTCCCTTGGGTTCTCTTGTTGGTTTTCTTTGATCACTATCTTTTCTTTGTTTCTCTTGCTGGCCAGTTGTCAGTCTGGTTCTGCCTCCCAGTCTTCCCCCCAAAACCAGGCACCCACCATGCCCTGCCACAGGGGTGGGAGATAGGCACTGGGCACCTCAGCAAATTCACTGTGTGTGGTAATATAGATCTGCCTGCTTCCAGTGGTGCTCTGTTTTCCACTGGCCTGCAAGACCTGGGATTTAGAACCCTGCTTTAACAGTTGGGTTGTCCATATTTCTCAGTCATAACAGGACTGGGTTTCTGTGCAGGGAGTGTAGACCAGCTCCTGTGTTCCTAAGAAAGGATCTGGAGCATCTTTTTGAAAGTGTTTCAATTCCCGTGCACTTTCCAGACTGTCCAGCAGACGGCGCTGTTTGGTAACGTAACTGTACTCAGAAATTGCCTCTGAGCTGTGTTTACACAGATGAGCTGAAACTGTGGGATTCCTATGCCCTCACTTTGCTGGCCAAAATCTGGCTCCATGTGGGGCTACAACTGTGGCAGAATACTCCCTCAACTGACCCAATACTCCAGCCATACCCAAGGCAAGGAAACGGCTGCTGGCTGCTGCTTCCCTCAAGGGTGGGGGAAGGGCTTTCAGACCCAGAGATTGAAACTCAGTCTCTGTTCACATTTTCTCAGTCTCTTTGTCCCTCACTGACCTCACGATTTTTTGCTGAGTATCTGACTTTCTGGATTAGTTTATTCTGGAAGTTGTGGGGGTATGTCTCACTGCTGTGAGAGATTTTTAAATCTGTGTCCTTGGTGGGAGGGGTCTCCTCTGCTGATTCTGTGCCTTTCCCACGCTGAGACCAAGTGAGAGGGTGGGTAGAGGACTGGCTGGTCTGGGACAGAAGATTCCCACCTGATATTTCTTCTCTTTCTTCAATTTGGCATTTGCAGAGTCCGTCTCCAGTCTATATACTCCTCAAGAATTTCAAACAATTCAGAATTGTCCTTTTTTGTTGTTGAATCTCTGAAGAGAAGTTTTCAGTACCTGTTTATGTCGCCATGTTGATGATGTCACACCAGAAAACATTTTTTTAACATTAAATAATAAATGAGTAAAATTCCACACAAAAGAAAAATACATTCTTACTTTAAAAAGAGAATAATTCCAAGCAACAAATGTCCTAACACAGCTGCCAGATAAAGAATGTGATTATACAAAACAGTAAAGTAACAAAGATGCTCATAGAAACATGAACCTTTCAACTTCCATAATGTGTAGGCAATTTCTCATTTAAGAACATAGCACCTTGAAGTAGTTCTATATCCTATGAGAGATATAGAACTCTCTCATCTATAATAAGTGGTATATACTTACATAAACTCACTTCCTTTTATAAGGAAGAATTAGACATGTATAAATATATACAGCCAATGGAAGACTGTGCTTATACAAGCAGGAAAAGCTAAATTAAGCCCCCAGTTTAATCACAGAATATACAGTTTTTAATCCATTTTATTTCAAAACACCATGCCTAATACATCCAAATTCATATAAATAAACCAGATTTTATATAAATTACAAGAATACTAATGGAAGAAAATCAGTCACTAAACAGTATCTTGCAAAGCATTTCCCCCCCATCCTCCTTGGAAAATAATAAGCAGTTTTACTACTCTGGATGATGATCTAAAGCTTACATCTCTATTTTTTAATATTTTTCAATAAGGAATGCTGTGTAAACACCAGATAAATTCATTTTTATTTTAATCAAGAGTCCAAACTGCCATTTCTTAGTAAGTGAAGGAAAATCACAAGTCAAAAGGTAAACCTAAAAATCTAAAAAACCTCCTAAAGTTATGAAGGCAGGCATTTTTATAAGATAAATATTGGTTTTTAAATTCTCTTACTTACTGAACACATATGTACCAGCAAATACAGGTTTATCTTACCAACATAGTTAAATGGAAATGAGTGTCAAAGAATTTAAATTTGGATTCCATGAGTTACTCTAGGAAAATAATTTAGTGAGTACTCACTGTATCTTCTTTTCTCTTCCATTCCTATCCTATCCATTTCCCCTCCTTTTACTCTTCTCTCCTCTCTTCCCTTTCCCTCTTTTTCATCTTTATTCCTTTCCATCTCTTTTTTTCTTAATTTTCTTTTTCATTCATTCATTTTTTTTTTTTTTTTAAATAGGGAAGGAGAGTGGGGAGACAAGGAATTAGAGAAAGGCCAAGAGAAAAAGAACCAAAAATTTTTAACAAGTTAGTTATTTTGGGGATTGAATGCTTTCCTCCTTTGTAACTAAAAAAAAAAAAAAAAGAAAAAAAAAAAAGAAAAGAAAAAGTAAGAATGAATAGATTTCTACTTTTCATGGTATTTTTAGTCAGTGGCTTTTTATAAGACTTCCATCCACACTAAAATGAATGAGTTAAAATGAATAAGTCAGAGATCAGATGCATCCGTTTTCTATCAATAGAAACTTTTATTTGTTCAGGCAACAAATATTTATTGAGTATTTAAAATGTTCAAGGTATTGTTCTAGATATAGTAAAGCATTCAAAAATGAATAATACCTTGCTCCTAACCTTAAAAAAAAAAAGCTTAGAGGTAGACAAACAACCTCTTTGGCTTCAATTTCCTCATAAAATAAAGGGTTTAGATAATGATATCATCCAATGTCCCTTCCAGCTCAGGCATTCAATGATTCTAATTACAAGAATATGTGCTAGGCCAAATAATGGTGATCCCCAAAGACATCTGTCCACATACAATTCTCCAAAAACAGTGGGTATGTTACCTTATGTGGCAAAAATGGGTTGTGCACATGGGATTAATAAGATCTTGAACTGGGAAGATTATCCTGGATTATTTGGGTAGGGTGAATGTAATCCCAGGGGTCCTTATGAGAGGCAGACAGGAGAGACAGAGAGAGAGAGAAAGATGTGATGATGGAAGCAGAGGTCAAAATGCTGTCGCCCCAAGCCAAAGAAAATGGGCAGCCTCTGGAAGCTAAAGAAGACATGCAATGGATTCTTCCCTACAGAAAGGAACACAGACAGCTTGCTTGCACCTTGATTTTAGCCTATAAAACCCATTTCAGATTTCTGCCTTCCAGAACTGTAAGATAATGAATTTGTGTTGTTTTAAGCCACTATGTGTGTGGTAATTTGTTATAGTAGCAATAGAAAGCTAATATAATAGATATACATTGGAATTTAGAGAAGACATAAAGCACTTCTCTTTGAAATAATCTTTTCTATAGGTAAAAGTACTATAAAGAATCTCACTGATGAATAAAAAGTAAAACTAAGATTTATAAATTCAACTCACTAGTATCAGAATGTTTTTGACAAATTTAACCATTATTTCTGACAGACTCAACGTTATTTTCAGAGTATATTTAAAATACTCCAGTTTGCTGAAAATTTTAAGATTTTGTGGCATTATGCTTCGGCACGATATATATATAATTATAAATATAGAAAATTATTAAGTAAATACTATTAATAAACCATTTCTTCAGATGATCTCATAAAATTAACTAATCTCTATCACTAAATACACTAACAAAAATGTACAGCTGTTAACATCTAGCAAATAGTTTCACAATCAATTATACTGCCTGGAAGTTGTAAATACCTGTTTATGTATCTACTTTAGAGCTACTGTACCAAGGTTAAAATTCCCAAAATCATCTCTAAAAAGCTATTACTCCGATATTACCATATTTTAAGCTATTTCCTGGATTAAAAAAAAATACAAGTACACACAGTATATACAATTTTTATTTTTTGTAGCTAAAAACAGTTTAAACATTTGATAAAAAGGTTAAAATATTTTGAACAAAACTATATAATTATATATATATATATAATTATATAGTTTTATATATATATATATATATATTTAATTTGAAAGAGACAAGTAGTGAAAGGTAAAATTTCACCCATTTAACTTTCCTTTTCCCCCTTTCTGATTTGGACCTTAATAAATCAAATTTTCATCACCATTAAAATATACTTTTTTCCCATATTCTTTCCTGTTCTTTCTACCATCTCCCTTTTGGCCTCTTTTTTCCACATATTCATTCATTTAACAGATATATTTTCAGTGTCTACTATGTGCCAAAGATTCTGATAGATACAGCACAGGAGTAGGTATACTTTTTCTGTAAAACAGGGCCAGATAGTAGATATTTTGGGTTTTGTGGGTCTTGTGGTCTCTGTCTTCACTGCTCAACTCAGCCTTTGCACAGCAAAAGCAGCCATAAACAATATGTAAATGAATAGATGTGGCTGTATTCCAATAATATTTTTTTTTACAAAACCAGGCCACAGGTTGGATTTCGCCCAAGTACTGTAGTTTGCTGACCTCTGTTATACAGGGTAATTATCAATGGAGCCTACCCTCAGAAAGGTGACATAACTTCATAAAATAGATAAGTTATATCTGTCAGAGTTCAGTCAAGAGACAGAAACCATATGAGTTATTTTAAGAAATAATCTACCATGTAGAAATCTAATTGTTAACTAGATAAAAGAAGGGACCAAAGAGAACACAAAGATACCATGGGGGGAACTGTGCAAGAAGTATAATCCCAAGGCTGGGGAAACAAAGAGACTAAAATTATTAAAGCTGAGAAGCCTGGAAAAGGAGTCCTGTGCAATTGAAATGCATATCTCTGCAAAAGGTGTTTTGTTGGTCAGGTGCTGGTGACTCTGAAGGAAGAACATTTTGGAGCTGTTATATCAATCTCTGAGAAGGCGGAGCCAATTGGCTGGTGCTGGTATTGCTAATGGGGAGATTTATGAGGTTGGTACTGCAAGTGTAGAAAAATTGTAAACTAGTATTGCAATGGGAAGGAACTGAGGCAACCTGGGTGAAGAACTGTTGCTAGGATGATGATCATGGGAAGCAAACATGATGCAAACAGAAAGAAGCAAATCCCTTTTTCCTCCTCCTGCCTTGTAGTCTCCCCCTAGTGTCCCCTCCTGTACAAGCCAAGCAGATAATGCAGATTCCACACATGCATTCATTTATCAAATCTTTCTTGAAAAACTACTATGTACCAATGTTCTAGGGACTGAAATTACAGTGGTGAATAAGACAGACAAGAGGTACAAAGAGATACAATTTAAGACTAATAATAAGACATCAAGAAAGAAGTCATAACAAAAATACCAACAGTGAGGAAGAAACCAAAAAGGATATAACCAAAAAGAATAAATTTATATGACTATAAAATAAAATGCAAATGTCAATAATACTTCCTTAAAAAGAATAATGATAACAATAACAGGAGCAAGCCCTTAAATAGCCTATTTTATGTGTCAGATATTATTCTAAGTGAATGAAGTACATCAATGTAGTTAATCCTAGCAATAGCTCTGTGAGGCAGGTACTATCATTATGTTGATGTTACAAATGAGACAACTGAGCCACAGAAAGGCTAAGTAACTTTGTCTTGGTCACACAGCTGATAAGTGGCAGAGTTGTGATTCAAACAGGCAGTCTGGTTCCAAAATCTATGCTCTTAAACACATAATATAATGAGCTCTGCATAATGTAAAGACAGTAATTCTGTGATAATTTTATCTGAAACTCTGTCTTATACATATAAACAAGCAAATATGGACAAAAGAAAATAAGGTCACTAATCTCCTAATCAACAATGCAAGTCCTTTTATGTCATACACGTAACTATACATGTACACATATGACATAAAATAAAGCACAAATGGGAACTAAAATAGCTAAATCCAAATATGATGCCAATTTCAAAATCTCTAGAGAGGAAAAGGACAAAAATTATATACAGAGTAAAAGAAACTGGATCTTCATATGCAAAAGAATGAAAAGACAAAGCCCTACATCATACCATTAAAAAACAAAACAAAACAAAACAAAACAAAAAAACCTCAAAATGGATCAAAGACCTAAATATAAGAACCAAAACTATGAAATTCTTAGAAGAAAACATAGGGAAGCATCTTCAGGGACCTGCTGATAGGCAATGGTTTCTTAGAATTTATACCAAAAGTGCAAACAACAAAAGAAGAAATAAATAAAGGGAACGTCATCAAAATTAAAAGCTTTTGTACATCAAAGTTCTTCATCATGAAAGTAAAATGACAACCTACAGATGGGAGAAAATAGTTAGAAACTACATAACCAATAAGGGTTTAATATCCAGAATGTATAAGGAAATCCTACAACTCAACAACAGAAAAACAAATACCCCAATTTAAAAATGGGCAAAAGACTTGAATAGACCTTTCTCCAAAGAAGATATATAAATGGGCAAAAAGTACATGAAAAGATACTCATCATTAGCCATTGGGAAGTGCAAATCAAAATCACAATGAGATACCATTTCACACCCTCTATAACGGCTATTATTTTAAAAATTGAAAATAACAAGTGTCTAAGAAGATGTAGAGATATAGGAACAGCTTGTTCATGTTTCATGGAAATATGTAAAATGGTGCAGTGGCTGTGGAAAAGTTTAGCATTTCCTCAGAAAGTTAAGTACAGAATTACCCTGTGACCCAGCAATTCCACTTCTAGATATATACCCAAAATAACTTAAAGCAGGGACTTGAACAGATATTTGCATACCGATGTTCATAGCGTTTTATTTACAAATGCCAAAAGATGGAAGCAACCCATGTGTCCATCAATAGATGAATGGATAAAATAAAATATGGTATATACATTCAATGGAATATTATTCAGCCATAAAAAAGAACAAAGTTCTGATACATGGGACAACATGGATTAACTTTGAAGAAATCAGGTTGTGTGAAACAAACCAGACACAAAAGGATAAATATTGCATGATCGCAACTGATATGAAATAATTAGAAAAAGCAAATTCATAGCATCAGAACCTAGGTAACAGGTCAAAAGGAGCCAAAGTTAGGGTGGGGAATAGGGAGTCAATGCTTAATTACTGTAGAGTTCCTGCTTGTGGTGATGGAAAAGTTTTGGTAATAGATGGTGGTGATGGTAGCACAACAATGTGAATGTAATTAATACCACTGAATTAGATATTTGAATGTAGTTAAAAGGGGAAACTTTAGGTTATATATATGTTGCTGGAAGAAAATTTCTAAAAACAAACAAACATAGGGCTGTACAACAGAAACAATGAACTCTAATATAAACAATGGACTATAGGTTAATAGTACAATTATAACATTGTTTCATCAATTGTAACAAAAGTACTACACTAATGCAAAATGTTAACACTAAGGAAAGCTGTGTGAGTGAGGGAAGATATATAAGAACTCTGTATTTTCTACACGATTGTCCTGTAAACCTACAACTTTCTAATTAAAAAAAAGTAAAAACAAACCAAACAAATAAACAAAATAAAATCAGCATTATTGTCAACCCAAAGCCTACCACATCACTTCTGAACAGGAGCAACCACTTTTCCCATCACTCAATATTCCTTCCCTGATATCAGCTGCTATGGTGGTGAAACCTACAATGGTGGTAAGTGTGTGTAAGTATAGTTCTATCAGAGTATCTCTACAAGGTATCTCTCAGACTGGCTCCTGGGTCTTCTGCCTCATATTAGCAACCTTTAAGTCACTACCTCTACTCTGGCTATGACATATTTAAGGGGAGCTATACCCCTCCTAGGATACATTGATTAAAAGTATTAACTCCAGCAGAAATAAGGCTTACATTAAGAAAACTTAAGTCATTTGTCAAACATTAAATGCAAAGTTGATGAAATCTGTTTTTATGCCCTTTCCTATTACTAATCACATTTCCCTGGAAAATAAATGAGAGAAAGAACAACTACTTGGTAGCTGCTTCAAGAAAGTTCTTCTCTTCTCCTTATTCTCACTATTTTCTCCTCCTTCACTAAACATAGCTAACATTCAATGAAATGCTATAGAATCCCAATATGAGAACTATCAATACATGAAGCAGCTGATTCTGGATTCAACCATCCATCCACTCAGGAATGAATAGAATTACTTAACAGCAATGGTGCCCCAGTTCCAGAGGGAAAAAAAAAGGCTAATATGATTCAGAAGAAACTTCAATAATTCTGAGTTAAAAGGAAAGATCACAAAAGCAGTTTAACAAGACAGAAGCCCACTCAAAGATCTTCCTAAGGAAAGCAAGTGTTGTGCTTGTCTGTTTGTTTTTTGCCTTGGTGAAGACAACCACATAAGAAGGTGATTTTGAGATCAAAACCAGTCACCCAACCACAGACGGTCAAGTCATTTATTTTAGATTAGCAGGTCAGAAAAAGTTTCTATGCAGAGAAACTGCTACAGAAGGAGTTCCTGGAGAGATAAGATTATAAAGAAGCATAACAAGAGAAGAACTAGATAGGGTGTTCTCTTAATCTACGTGAACCATTCTTAATAAATTTGAAATCAATGTCAATTCCAACAATAATTCCATCAAAAACCCAAACTGGTAAAGAAATGATGAGAAGAAATTTCAGAAAATCTTTGGATAAAAAATACTTTCCAAGTTAACTAGATTTAACTATCATTAAAAAGAAAACCTGTAAATATAAGTCCATACATATAATACAGTGGGAAGGACTCCAGTGAACAAACCAGACCCCTAGTTGAAAGCCCTGAGTGGCTATGCCCTAGCAGTGTTAAAGAACAGAGGTAGCCGGAACCTTACCAAACTGCAACACAGCCTCAGTTCAACTCAGGGGCTAAGAGGAGTATGCCTCCCAATCTATCAGCCTAGCAGAGGAAAAAGTAGGCTCTCCTAGAGAAAGAAAACATGATCTTGAGCAGATCCAACAGAAATATAATATGAGCCACAAATATGAACCACATATGTTATCTTACATTTTCCAGTAGCCACATGAATAAAGTAAAAAGAAACAGGTGAAATTAATTTGAAAAATGTAATTTAACTCAATATATCCAAAATATCACTTCAACATGTGATCAATATAAAAATTATTAATGAGCTATTTCACATTCTTTTTATGTTGTACTAAATCTTCAAAATCCAGTGTGCATTTACACTTAACACAACTCAATTCAGACTAGCCGTATTTCAAATGATCCAAAGCTACATACAGCAATGATAGGGGCTATCATATTGAACAGCACAGATCTAGAGCTGCCATAATTGTTTTATTCCAATGTCTGGCAGTCAATCAAAAGTAACTATAATTAACATGGTAAAGAAACAGAGACAAAGGCAAGGAAATAAATGAAAAGACAAAGAACTGCATGTCAGAATTGGAATCATTTTAAAAAATGGAACTTCTAGAGCTTAAAACACATTTGCAATTAAGAATTCAACAGATTGGTTTAACCACAGATTATATGTATCAGAACAAAAAATAGACAAATTCCTTGAAAAATACAATTTATCAATGCTAGCAAAAAAAAAAGATATAGAAACATTATAGACCAATATTTCTATGAGCACAAATGAAAAAATCTAGAACAAAAATTAGCAAGCGAAATCCAGCAATATATAAAAAGGATAATACATTATAGCCAAAAGGGGTTTATTCTAGGTATGCAAGAAGTAATTAACATTTAAAAATTTAATCAATGTAATTAACTTCATTAATAGGAAAAAAGGGGGAAAATCATCTGATTATCTTGATAGATGAAGGAAAAGTATCTGATAAAATTCAATAAGCATTTATGATTTAAAAACTCTTAGCCAATTAGGAACAGAATGAAACTTTAATCTGATAAACAATATCTTTCAAACAATCAACCTACAGCATATATCCTACACACTGGGGAAATACTGAAAACTTTCCCAATGAGATCATAAACAAGACTAGGTTGCCCTCTATCACCACTTCTATTTAACATTGCACAAAGGCAAGGAATAGGGAGGAAATGAGAGGGGAGAGGAGAGGATTAACAAGGATTGGAAGAAAAGAAACATTTGCAAATGACATGAGTACATATCTAGAGAATCCAAAAGAAAATACAAACTATTAGAATAAGGGAATTCAGCGAGGTCACGATGGAAAAGCAATATAAAGCTATAATACAACTAAAACAGTGAAGAATAAAATAAAATAACAGATCAATAGGAGAGATTAAAGTTCAAAAACAGACCCATACATTTACAGACATCTGATTTTTGTCAAAGATGATGTTCCAGTGCAGTGAGAAAGGATGGTCTCTTCAAGTAATGATGCTGGATGATTTGGATTTCCATTTGGAGACAAGAAGAATCTTGACCCCTATACTTCTTACCATAAACAACAATCAGTTCCAGATGGATTTAGCTCTAAATGTCAAATGGTAAAATAATAAAGCTTCTAGAAGAAAACATCTTTGTGACCTTGAAATAGGTAGAATTTTCTTAAATAGGACATAAAAACCACCAATCAATTAACATTGATTTACTGTCTTAAAATTAAGAAATATCAGTCATCATTCAGATTCCATTATTAGGAGAGTGAAAAGACAAACCACAGACTGGGATATACATGCATATAACCAACAAAGGACACCTATCTTGAATATATGAAGAACTCCAACAAAACAAAAAGAAATAGACACATCAGTAGAAGACTAGAAAAAGTACTTCACAAAAGAGGACATCCAAATGACAAGTAAAAATATTTTAAAAGAGTTCACCTTTGTGATGGTTAACTTCATGTGTCAACTTGGCTATGTTACAGTTTCCAGTTGTTTGGTCAAGGAAGTGCTGGACTGATTGTTACTGTGAGGTTATTATTTCAGAGATGGATCTAAGTCATCAGTCAGCTGATTGCATTTATGGCTGATAACATACACATTAGCAAAGATGACTGCCTTCGGCAATGACAGGAGTCTCCTCATCCAATCAGTTGGAAGCTTTAAAATGAGGAACTGAGGATAAGCGGTCAGAAAGAATAATTTCCATTTCTACTTCGGAAAGCCAGATTCTTCTGGGAAATTCAATGTCATCTGCATCAAGTATTCAACTTGCGGCCTGCCGTACAGAATTCAGACTTGCAAATCCCTATGGTTGCAGGAGCCAAGTCCTATAACAAACCTCTTAATATTTATATATATATATATACATATTTTATATATATATATATATATCTCCTGTTGGTTCTGTTTCTCCAGAGAATACTGACTTATACAGAATCCATCAGTTAGCAAGAAAATGCAATTAAAACCACAAAGAGAGACAAAAATAGGTCCGAATTGAAAGGTTGGAAAAAGGTATTTCATGCAAACCACCAGAAAAGAGCAGGGGCAGCTATACTAATATCAGACAAATTAGACTTCAAATGTAAAACAATTAAGGGACAAAGAAGGACACTACGTATTAATAAAAGGGTCAATTCATCAAGAAGACATAACAATCCTAAATATTTATGCACCAAGCTGGAGTGCCCCAAAATACATGAGGCACGAGGCAAACACTTAAAACACTGAAGGGAAAAGTAGACAGTACTAAAATAGTAGTGGGAGACTTCAATACATCACCATCATCAAGGGACAGAATGTCTAGAAAGAGGATCAATAAGGAAACAGATTTTGAATAATACGATAAATGAAGTAGGCTTAACAGACATTCACAGAACATTCCACCCCACAAAAGCAGGATATACATTTTTCTCAAGTGCTGATAGACCACATGTGGGTCACAAAGCAGCTCTCAATAAATTTTAAAAGATTGAAATTGTACAAAACACTTTCCCAGATCATAATGGAATGAAGCTGGAAATCAATAATAGGTGGATGGCTGGAAAATTCACAAATACATGGAGGCTAAACATACTCTTAAGCAACCAGTGGGTCAAGGAAGAAATAGCAAGAGAAATCAGTAAATATCTCAAGGCAAATGAAAATGAGAATGCAACATATCAAAAGTTACAGGATGCTGCAAAGGCAGTTATGAGAGGGAAATTAACTGCCCTAAGCACATATATCAAAAAAGAAGAAAGAGCAAAAAAATCGAGAACTTAAAGGCTCACCTGGAGGAAATAGAGAAAGAAAAGCAAACTAACCCAAAACAAACAGAAGGAAAGAAATAACAAAGATTAGAGCATAAATAAATAAAACTGAAAAAATGAAAATGATAGACTCAACAAAACCAGAAGTTGGTTCTCTGAGAAAATCAATAAAATCAATGGGCCCTTAGCTAGATAGACTAAGAAATAGAGAGAGAAGATGCAAATAAATAAAATTAGAAATGAGAGGGGGGACATAACTACTGATCCCGCAGAAATAAAGGAGATAATGAGAGGATATTATGAGCAACTTTATGCTAATAAACTAGACAACTTAGACAAAATGGACAACTTCCTACAAAAGCATGAACAACCAACAATGACTTGAGAAGAAACAGAGGACCTCAACAAACCAATCACAAGTAAAAAGATTGACTCAGTCATCAAAAACTCGCAAAAAAAGAAAAGCCCAGGATCAGATCGCTTCACATGTGAATTCTACCAAGCATTCAAGAAAGAATTAGTACCAATCCTGCTCAACTTTTTAAAAAAATTGAAGAGGAGGGAAAGGTACCTAACTCATTCTATGAAGCCAATATCATCCTAATACCAAAGCCAGACAAAGATAATACAAGAAAAGAAAATTACAGACCAATCTCTTTAATACATACAAACGCAAAAATCCTCAACAAAATTGGGTTTTATTCCAGGCATGCAAGGATGGTTCAACACCAGAAAATCAATTAATGTGATACATCACATCAATAAATCAATGGGGAAAAAACACATGATAACCACGATTGATGCAGAAAAGGCATTTGACAAAATTCAGCATCCTTTCTTAATGAAAACACTTCAAATTTTAGGAATAGAAGGAAACTTCCTCAAAATGATAGAGAAAATATATTTTTAAAAACCCACAGCTAACATCATACTCAACAGGGAAAGAATGAAAGCTTTCCCTTGAAGATGAGGAACAAGACAAAGATGCCCACTGTCACCATTGTTATTCAACATTGTGCTGGAAGTTCTAGCTAGAGCAATTAGGCAAGAAAGACAAATGAAAGGCATACAAATTGGAAAGGAAGAAGTAAAACTTACATTGTTTGCAGATGACATGATCTTATATGTAGAAAAACCCAAAAATCTACAGGAAAGCGACTAGAGCTAATAAATGAGTACAGCAAAGTGAAAGGATACAAGATCAACACATAAAAATCAGTAGTTTTTCTACACATCAGGAAGAAGCAATCTGTAAATTCCATTTACAAACACAACCAAAAGAATCAAATATTTAAGATTTGAACAAGGACATAAAAGACATATACAAAGAAAACTACAAAAAAATTGCCACAAGAAATCAAAGAAGACTGAAATAAATGGAAGAACATACCTATTCATGTACTGGAAGACTAAATATGGTTAGGATGTCAATACTACCCAAATTGATTTATAGATTCAATGCAATACCAATTAAAATCCCAAAAACTTGTTTTGCAGAAACAGAAAAACCAATAATCAAATTTATTTGGAAGGGCAGGGCACCCTGAATAGCTAAAAATATCTTGAGAAAGAAAAATAAAGTGGGAGGTCTCACACTACCTGACTTTAAAGCATATTACAAGGCTACAGTGATCAAAGCAGCATGGTACTAGCATAAAGACATATTCTAACCAATGGAACTGAATTGAGTGTTCAGAAATACACTCTCGCATCTACAGACAACTGATCTTTGATAAGGCGGTCAAGCCAAAGCAACTGGGACAGAGCAGCCTCTTCAACAAATGGTGTTTGGACAACTGGATATTCATTTCCAAAAGAATGAAACAGGACCCCTATCTCACACCTTATACAAAAATTAACTCGAAATGGATCAAAGACCTAAACGTAAGCACCAAGACCATAAGACTCTTAGAAGAAAACATAAGGCAATACATTAAAGATCTTGTGATAGGAGGTGGTTTCCTAGACCTTACACCCAAAGCGCGAGCAACCAAAGAACAAATAGACAAATGGGATCTCCTCAAAGTTAAACACTTTTGTACATCAAAGGACTTTGTCAGAAAAGTAAAAAGGCAGCCTCCACAGTGGGAGACAATATTTGGAAACCACATATCAGATGAGAGTTTAATATCCCAAATATATAAAGCGATACTACAACTCAACAACAGAAAGTCAAACAACCCAATCAAAAAATGAGCAAAAGACATGGAGATACACTTTTCTGAAGAGGAAATACAAATGGCTCAAAAACATGAAAAAATGCTCAACTTCACTGACTATTCAGGAAATGCAAATCAAAATCACAATGAGATATCATCTCACACCTACCAGAATGGCCATTATCCAAAAAAACAGAAAATTGTAAGTGCTGGAGAGGATGCGGAGAAAGAGGCACACTTATTTACTGTTGGTGGAAATGTAGAATGGTACAACCACTCTGGAAGACAGCACAGCAGTTCCTCAGGAAGCTAAGTATAGATTTCCCATATGACCCAATTATTCCATTACTAGGTATATACTCAGAGGAACTGAAAGTTAAGACACAAATCTACATTTGTAAACCAATGTTTATTGCAGCATTATTCACAATAGCCAAGAGATGGAAACAGACCAAATGTCCATCAATGGATGAGTGGATAAACAACTGTGGTATGGACACATGATGGAATATTACACAGCTGTAAGACAGAAGAAAGACACAGAACATATAATAACGTGGATGAACCTTGAGGACATTATGTTGAGCAAAGTGAGCCTGAAAAAAAAGGACAAATACTGTATGGTCTCACTAATATGAACTAACATTAATAAGCAAACTTTGAGAGCTAAATGCTGATAACACAGGCTACCAGGAGGAAGAAAGAGGGTAGAGATTAGGCATTTGATACTGAAGGACTACAGAATGTTCAGCAGGCTTAATTGTATAGACCCAGAAATAGATAGCATAACACTGTGTGATGGTAGCACAATATTATAACTACACTGAACAAAGATGTCCATGAGTAAAGCTGAAAGAGGTGGGCTAGAAGCATGTATGACACCTGACGTAAATACAGAAGATAAAGACTGGGACTGTTTAACTCGCAAAAACTGGAGTGGTCAATGATTGTGACTAAATGTACAAATAGAAAATTGTTCTTGCATGTGGGAGAACAAATTATGTCAACCATGCAGAGTGTTGGAAAGGGATTGGTAGTGGAAAAAAAATATAATCAAAGCAAACTGGAGTCTATGGCCAACAGTAACATTGTAATATGCTTCCATTAAATGTAACAAAGGCAATATACCAAAGTTAAATGAGTATGAGAGGGGTATATAAGGGAGGGACATGGGATTCTTGGTAGTGGTGGTGTTGTCTGACCCTACTATTATATTGTATTATATGATATTTTATTTTTCTTTTCATTATCTTTTTTATTATTCATTAAAAAAAAACACCTTTTTTCCCCCATAGTAATCCATATGTTCAAATGCTGATTGTGGTGATAAATGCATAACTGTATGATGATACTGTGAACAACTGATTGCATACTGTGGATAACTATATGGTATGTGAATATAGCTCTATAAAATTGTATGGAAAAATATAAACATGGATAAAAGTGCTGGAGAAAACATGGAGAGAGAGATGTCTGTATTTACTGTTGGTTAGGAGGCAGAATGGTATAGGTTTTCTAGAGGACAGTGGGGTAGTTCCCCACAAAGCTAAGTATGTGGGTGCCATAACGTCCTGCAGCCCCATTAGGGGGCATTCACTTGGAGGACTGAGCAGGGACATGAATGGACATTTGCACATTGGTGTTTATGGAGAGAGTATGCATGATCTGCAATGGGTGGAGGTGGCCTAAGGGTACATCAACTGAGGAACAGAATGGTGAACTGTTGTGTGTGCACACAATGGAATCTTGAGCAACTGCAAGGAGTGAACCTGTGAGACACAAGAAGGTGAATGGAACCTGTAAACAGTATTTTGAGTGAATTACTCCAGAAACAAAGGCAAACACTATAATGCCTCACTGATATAGACTAATTACAATGTGTAAACTCAGAATTGAACCTTAGAGCAGTTTATCAGGGGAACACTTACTGTAATGGTCCCTAGATTGTCAGCTCTTACAGCAGCCACGTCTATTCCTGAATTGTACTGGCTATCTCTAGATTCTAATATGCTGATCCTTTGTGTATAACATGACTGATCCCTGGAACTTTAGGTATCTGTGTGACACCTGAAACTCAGAGCTAGAACTTGGCAGATATGAATGTCAGTATTAGCACATATAGCAACTGTTAAAAAAGCTGAAAAAGGATCCAGACTTCAACTAGAGATTATGAATGAAGCAGATGTGGTTAGGACTAGAAGCAAATCAGGTCAAAGGGTAAAGGACAATACTGACTGCATTTTAAAACTTCAAATTCCATGTGAATTCCAATTCAAATTCCAATTCAAATTCCAAGGGAAGAAATGTTTAGTTGGTGCAAGATCTATATTTCCTAAACAATTTAACTCACACAGTTCATTCAAATACCATAATTACATGAAACTTTTAATAGGAAGTGAGACCTGGTAGGTTTCCATACCTTAGTGTGAAATACCGACACATCCCAAAGTAATTTGGGAAGAGAATAAAAATATATATGCAGGGCCTCCCTGAGGAGCTGGGGGAAAATGCAGAGGTGTTGGGCTTCCTCACCTGGATTGCTGCTGATGTTCTCACAAACATTAAGGACTGGAGGTTTGATGTGCTGAGCCTTCTATCACGGAACTTACCCTTATGAAGCTCGTCACTGCAAAGGAGAGGCTAAAACTGCTTATAATTGTGCCTAAGAGTCTCCCCCTGAGTACCTCTTTGTTGCTCAGATGTGGCCCCCTCTCACTAGCTAAGCCAACTCAGCGGGTGAACTCACTGCCCTCCCCTCTATGTGGGACCTGACTCCCAGGGGTGTAAATCTCCCTGGCAACTGCTAAAGAGGCTGAAAAAGTTATGAAAGAAAGTTATGATTCCTGAGTTTAAAAAATAATAAAAATAAAAGAAAAATAAAAACAGACAAAAAATGAAATTAAAAAACAGGTGAGACTGGTCTATACTGTTAGATATTAAAATATTGGTTAGTCTTGAGGGAACATAAAGAATAAGAAGGAGGGTTTCTGGGTTTTTATTTGGTTGCTTCTTATGTGGGTGTGCTCAGTTTGTAAAAATTCAGTGAGCTGTTCACTTATATGTGGACTTTATACTAAAATAAAAAGTTTAAATAAAAGACCCAGACCTTTCTGCCTATTGTCCTCAGTGTGTCTGTGATGTCTGCAGTGGCTGCAAGCATCATGGTCTCATACAACAACATGCAAAAGGGCTTTCTCTTCTTTTAATTACAGAGGAAAGTATTTTCAAGAAGTGATGAGATTTACCACCAGCCATGTTTGGATCACATGCCATGCAGTAGCAGCAAGGGAAGTTGGAAACGGGGTATCTGCATTATCTGGTTTTACGGTGGAAAGTGGTCCTTGTTGGCAAGGAAGATGAATGGGGGAATGTTTCGTAAGTAATCAACAGCATCTGCCATCTTGGATACTTTTTAACAACCTATTAACAAGTCTTGCCATATCTACTTTTGTCTTCCTCCAATCTAAATTTTGATTAGCAGTAGGAGTCATTTGATAAGAATGTAAACTTGAAAACCCTTTTGTTAGTTTCTCATCACAGTAAGAATAAATCCACAATCCTTAACATGGCTGACAAGGCCCTGCATTAATCTGGTTTCCACTTACTCTTCAGCCTTATGAACAGTCCTTCTCACTAACCACATTTTAGCCATATAGTTCTTATTTCTATTGCTTGAAATTGCCAAGCTCCTTCTTAATTCAGAGCTTTCACATTATTCTCTCTACCTGGAGTACTCCTTTCCCTGGCTAACTGTGTTGTTATTTCTTTAATGCCTGAGTTACCATTACGTGACACACTTCTTAAGAGCAAAGTACTGTGTCTGCTTTGCTAAGTAATATATAATCAGTGCCTGGCCAAGTGCCGACACACAGTGTACATTCAAAAAACTGTTGGTTGAACGAACAAAAGAAGAGCAGAGATAGAAATAAAGCTTTGGGAGAGATAAGGGAAATTTAAAGCAAAGGTGAACTCTAAAACTCTACTCCTGCATCCCATGACAGGAAGTTAGTAGGAAAAATAAAAAGGGCTGATGGCATGCACTTTGGGCCTGCAAGTCTAGCACCCTCATGCAATCTAGGAAGTGGGAAGCTATAAACCAGGGCCATAAAACAAAAAAAGGCAATAAACATATGGATGGAGAATTAAGTGTTTTAAATATATCTTTGAGAATGTATATAATCTGCAATAATGTAAAACAAATTTATACAATGCAAGAGGCAAACTCTGAAAATAATACAAAGATCAAGAGACGGCAACGGATACTAATTGTACATCATTGAAAATGGGTCAAATGTCTTGAATATTCTTTAGTTCAGTGGACTGTTTTTTTATTTGTAATACAAGAATAATTACAAGCATTTTGGTTTGTCACATAAGACCTTGGTCCTTCTAACTCTAATTTTCCTTTAAAGTCTAAAGTTCAGCAACTATCTACTATCTTACTAGTATTTTGTTTTGTTTGCATTACTATTCAAGTTGACATGAACAACCATACTCAATTCCTTTGCCTCCATTTCCAATCCCCATTTGCCATAACTTAAATTTTAACTTCTGATTCAAATTGGGGTTATGTTTTTTCTAAATCTCTCTTGTCACTAGAAAACATACAAAAACATAGTATACAGACACATACAAAGTGCTTCTGCCCTCAAACTTTCCAAGCAATACATTAAAATGTCAATGCTATAAGACTACAACTATAATCCAGTAGTAAATCATGTCCATTCAGTCAACAAACTGTGTACCTACTATGTACTGGGAATTGTAAAATATGACAATTTCAGTGAAATTAAACGATCATCAATTTTTTTGAAATTAATGTATGCTATCTTCAGGAAGTACATCTAATCACTTATTCTTATGCCATATAATTTACAACTATTTTGAAAAAGTAGTTTAGGAAACAAAAGACTGAATAAATATCCAATTCTTCTAACTCCCAAAAGTCAACTGAAATAACAGCTAAGAAATATGAAAAATGTACAAATCTACAAAAGGAAAGGGAATGGAAGAGGAGATAAAAATTGATAATAGACGGTAAGTGAAGGATGAGTGGTAACTAGCATACATTTCTGCTTTCTTATCTCTGCTTAGTGCTTGAGATATACAGAAATGTATGTGTGTGTGTGAGAGAGAGAGAGAGAGAGAGGGAAGGAGGGAAGGAGAAGAAGGGAGGAAGAGAGAGGGAGAGAGAGGGAGAGGGAGGGAGGGACAGGGGGAGGGCCAAGAAGAAGCAAGATGCCCTATACTCGACTATCTCTGAAGTTGGATATGCCAGGTAGTTCTGAAAGCAGAAGTCTCAAGTTGTGCTAAAGGTAAATGATCAAGCTAACAGGAAAACTGGATGAAAGTCGGTTCCAGATCCCTAGATTCTTGCCTGCTCCAGCATAAGCAGTCAGGTGACTGTCCCTTCCCCATTCTCACAGAAAACTAGGGGTTTACTATGTGGGCAGGTTAAAGAAAGGAGGTTCTAGATTCAGGTAAAACAAGACTAGATGGCAGCACTTTATTAAAAAAAAAAAAAAAGCTTAAGTGAAAACTTGCATACTTGGTGAAATCTTAGCTCCCTTCATCTTGCTCAGCAACAGAAAAGCTGACTCCTAGGCATATCCCCCTGCAGCTTCCTCTAAATGTCACCTCCTATCCCCTGCCATGTTCTCTAGGAGAATGAATTATTCTTTTCTAGGTAAGATGAAAAGCCCATGAGAAAAGTTCTATAGAAAATGATGTATGAGTGCCCCCAATTTAACAAATATTTACAGAATATCTAATTTGTGCCAGGCACTATTCTAGTTGGTTGGAGCACATCAATGAAAATAAAAGAACAAACTCTTGCTTTCATGGCTCTGACATTCTAGTGGGGGAAGAAAATAAACAACAAGCATAATTTAAAAAGTGATTATATAGTATATTAGATGATAAAAGTGCTATGGGAAGAAAAAAGAGCAGGAAAAAGAGGGCAGAATTGGGGGTGGGACAAATATGTGCAATTTTAAATAAGGTGGTTGTGCCAGTTTGTATATATTATGTCCCCCAGAAAAAACTGTCTTCTTTGATGCAATCTTATAGGGGCAGACATATTAGTGTTGATTAGGTTGGAATCCTTTGATTGAGTGTTTCCATGGAGATGTGACTCAATCACCTGTGAGTGAAACACTTGATTGGATAATTTCCATGGAGGTGTTACCCAGCCCATTCAGGGTGGGTGTTAATTGGATCACTGGAGTCACATAAAGAAGTTCAGAGACAAGGACCTTAGAGCAGCTAAAAGTGACATTTTGGAGAGGAGCTACAGCTAAGAGAGGACAAAACGCCCCAAGAGCAACGCTTTGGAGAACACTTTTTTGAAACGCAACCTGGGAGCAAGCAGACGCCAGCCATGTGCCTTTCCAGCTAACAGCGGTTTACAGACACCACTGGCCATCCTTCATTGAAGGTACCCTTTGTTGATGCCTTATCTTGGACACTTTATGGCCTTCAGACCTTAACTCTGTAACCAAATAAACCCCCTTTATAAAAGCCAATCCATTTCTGGTGTTTTGCAAAAGGGTAACATTAGCAAACTGGAACAGTGGTCAAATAGGCCTCATTGAAACAGTGATATCTGTACAAAGACTTGAAGGAGGTGATAGTTTAAGCCTGACCATGCTACAGCAAGGTTGACAAGGCAACAAAAAGCAACAAACCCCACTCTGTGCAGAAACTGCTTCCAACTGCTTATTTTGCCTCAATTTTAAATATGACAACATAATCAAGGATCTCCAGGTATCTAAGAAAAACATTTAACATTAAAAACAGTAATTGAAATAAGAAAAAAAAAGGAACTGTGAAAAGAGGCAGTGAATGAAGTACAAGAAACATAAAAAAATAAAATATTATTAACATCCACAGTGAAATAACATACTGCAATATCCATGAAATGAGAAAAGAATGCTATTTTCTTAAAAAGACCTAGGAACAAAAATTGCTCAGAAGACAAAAACACAAGAGACAGAAAATAAGAAAGTGGCAATAATCCAGGATGTATCATACCTAACAAATGTGAATCCAGAAAGAGAGATGAGAGAGAACAGAGAGGAAAAATATTAAAGAACACAAAGCACCTTCCAGAACTGAAGAACAGGTGTCTCCATACTAACAGGAACCCCTGAGAACACAATAAAGGAAACACACACACACACACACACACACACACACACACACACTCCCACGAGGCAGAGCATCATGAAATTTCAGAACATCAAGGATAAAGAGATTATGAAAGCTTCTAGAGAGAAAAATAGGTCACATACAAAGCATCAGAATGCAAAAGTGTCATAGTATTTCTCAACATTTACACTGAAAACTATGAGGCAATGGAGAATGTTTTTAAAATTCTGAGGGAAAATTATTTCCAAACTAGAATTCCATACCCAGCCAAATCATCCCTCAAGGGTGAAATTATAGTAAAGTTTTCAGTCATGCAAGGTTTCAACAATTTTACCTCCCATGTAGAGGATGCATTCCACCAAAAAAGGAAGCAAAGCAAAGCAAAACAAGAGGATGAAGACCCAAGATTCAGAAAACAAGGGATCTACCAAAACAGAGAGATAGAGAGAATTCCCAGGATGATTTTGAAGGGATGTCCTAAGAAGATAGCTGTGTTGTCTGGGTCTCCTGAGAAGCAGAAACCAAAGCAGGATTAGATGTACCAGAAATTTATTAGGAGAAACATCTGTGAGAGAAAACGGAGAGGGAGCCAGGAGAGGCTGGAAGAGCTATTCCACAGCACTGCAGGTCTGACACCAGGGAAAGAAGACAAGGAAGGAAGCATGTTAGACTGCGGTGCAGCTCTAAGGAAAATCAACAAGGCCATCAAGGAGTCCTGGAGCCAGAACTACTTGTCAGTCTCCAGGAATGAGATGCTTTACTATCCTCAGAAATGAGGTGCTTTACTATCCCTTCCATGCCCAGTCACTGGCTCAGAGCAGTTGTGGGAAGCATGGCCTCAGCACAAATGAAATGATGGCTCTCAGAGAGCTGAGGCCATCACTCAGTTACACCCTGCAGACATCTGAAAGGAGTATTCTAATGGCTGTATGTGGTAGATCTGTAATGTGTCATCTTGACTAGCCTAAACTACATTTACCAGAACTCCCTTCCCTGCACATTTCTGATTAGGGTGGGCCACAAGAGATATTTTCATTCAAGACTTGGAGGGCAGAACTGAAGCAGCAGCCATTTTGTTTTTTTTACACTCAAATCGAGGTAGGTGCTTTTGCAGAGCACATGCATTGTCACTACCTATTGGTTTACTTCATTGTCAAAGGGCAGCAGCTGGGCCCACAATTCCTCCATCTTCTGGGTCCTGTGCAGCTTTCCTGACTCTTCATGCATGTGCATTATTAGTTCCATGACACAGGCATCAGCCTCTCAGGACACTCATATCACAACATAGGAGGCAGTGAGAACTGACATGAATTCCAGCCCATCTTCATAGGTTCTAGCTTGTGCTCCCAGGTTCCAGCCTGTCTTTACTCTCTACCACTTTACATCCATCTTTACTTCTCTACTGCCTTCCCTGTGGACTTCAAGATCCAGCATCAGATGTGAAAACAACAGACTTACAAAGTCTATTTAACTAGCTCCCACTTGTGTAAGGTAAAATACATGTAACACACACACAGAGAAATATACATTATGCACATATATGAATACATATGGGTGTAGTGTGTGTACGATAGCTGAGTTGGAAGTCCAAAAAAAAATCTGTTAGAGGATTTAGGGATATATTAATAACTGATAATGTTTTTTAAAAATTAAGAAAAAAATGAGGTGAGTATTAATTCCAGGAAATCAAACAATACTTGTAAAGGAAATTCAATCATAGGATATAACGCAACTCAGGTATAAACAATATGTGGTCATAATACTGAAAACAGGTACAATGGCTTGAGCAAATACCATAAAAAACTATAGTAGGAAGATGAGAAGGGAAGTATATAGGAGAAGAAGCGGGATTATAGAGCTAAATCTTAATATTTTATAGAACAGCATTAGGTCATGTCTTTAGAATATGTATGTATGTTATTTAGAATTGTACATATCTATTCTACATACCCATGTATACAAGTATAGTGGGTTCAGTTGTGCCCCCTTAAAAAATGTGCTGAATGGACCTGACATCATGGGATTGAGAACATCTTCTTGACCAAAAGGGGGATGTGAAATGAAACAGAATAAAGTTTCAGTGGCTGAGAGATTCCAAATGGAATCAAGAGGTCACTCTGGTGGGCACTCTTATGCACTATATAAATAACCCTTTTTTAAGTTTTAATGTATTGGAATAGCTAGAAGTAAATACCTGAAACTATCAAACTGCAACCCAGTAGCCTTGACTCCTAAAGATGATTGTATAACAATGTAGCTTACAAAGGGTGACAATGTGATTGTGAAAGCCTTGTGGATCACACTCCCTTTATTCAGTATATGGATGGATGAGTAGAAAAATGGTGACAAAAACTAAATGAAAAATAGGGTGGGGGAGGATGATTTGGGTGTTCTTTTTTACTTTTATTTTTTATTCTTATTTTTACTTTTTCTGGTATAAGGAAAATGTTCAAAAAATAGACTGGGGTGATGAATGTACAACTATATGATGGTACTGTGAACAGCTGATTGTATACCACGGATAACTATGATATGTAAATATATCTCAATAAAACTGAATTAAAAAAAAAAAAATGAAGTCCTAACTCCCGGTACCTCAGAATGTGACTTTATTTGGAAGCAGGGTCTTTGCAGATATAATCAAATTAAAATGAGGTCATACTGGACAAGTATGGGCCCTAATGGTATGCCTTTGTAAAAGAAAGGAGAGGGAGCTTTGGACACAGAGCTGGAAGAGACACAGGGAAGAAAGGCCCAGGTGACAGTGAAGGTAAAGATTGGAATGAAGCAGCTACAAGCTAAGGAATGCCAAGTACTGCTGGCAACCACCAGAGGCTAGGAGAGAGGCATGGGATGATTTTTACCTCAGAGCCTATAGTAGGAAACAACCCAACAGACACCTTAATTTTGGTCTTTGCCTCCAGAACTGAAAGACAATACATATCTGTTATTTTAAGGCACCCAGCTTGTGGTATTTTGTTATGGCAGCCCCAGGAAACTAATACAAAATGTTACTTTGATATAAGAAAGCTGATACTAAGAAAAAAAAAAAAAAAAAAGCTAAAATAACTGAGAGGATTACTTCTGAGAAGTGGGACAAGAGTGATAAGGAAGTGTGGGCAGAGCAGGGAAGTGCTATTGTTGAAGTGCTATAGTAATCCTTCTATACTTTTAAATAACAAATAAGTAAAAATAAAACAAATTTAATATTTATTTAATCAAAGAGTGAGATTTATCAAGTTGGGGGTGGGGGGAGAGAAATCTGACAATACCAACTCTAAACCACTTAAGAGTTAGAAACAGGCACCAAACTATTGTTTAGAAAGTGTACATATGAAGAAAACTAAGAAAACTTTTATAAAAAGTTAGGATAATGGTTACTCTAAAGGATAAGAAAAGGATTGTGATAGGGAAGATAAGGAAAAATACGACCAGCTTTTAGAATGCTCATAAAATAGTTTACATATCCATATAAACAGTGTGTGCGTGCGTGTGTGTGTGTGTGTGTGTGTGTGTGTGTGTGTGTGGGTGTGTGTGTGGGTGTGGGTGTTTTATATGCACTCTGGGAGGGGCACTAAGTACAGAACAGAAACAGCTACAGAAACTCCAGCATACAGCTGCAGAACTCTTCAGGGTATACATTAAGTTTCACTTTCTCCCAGTCCATGAAACTTCAGGTATCATTATGAATTGCTTTTAAATGAGCTCTAACATAAATGAATGTATAGAGAAATTTATCTTTTATCCTAGAGCAAAAATGAAATCGAATTTATATGTATGATAGGTATAAAAAAGAAAACCTTATGCAAATCTATACAAAGTTATACTCCTCATATGCATACCTAATTTTCAGGTACAGCAAATTGAAATCTATCATTCTATCACTATAAATCTTAACTGTAAATAAATATTCAAAACAAGGAAAGCCTAAAGCTAGCCTTTAAGTTTACATATCAGTAATATATCTATGGAAAATCGATGGAGTAATAGGTATCTAAGATACCAAAGAATCACTACAAAATAATTTTTATACAAATCATTTAATTACTAATAACTGCTTATTTAAAAGTCTAGTTGGAGCACAAGGATACATGGGGACCCAATTACCTTTTTTAAAAAATGCTCACTATACTAATGAAGCCTCGTTTTTTTTTGTTTGTTTGCTTGTTTGTTTTTTAAATGAAGGTCATTTTGGAATAAGGCTGCAATTAAGAGGTCAGTTAAAAAGCTAACTAAGGCAAGACCTATAAGAAGCAGGTGACAAACCCAACAGAGTCTCTTGATCAACAGATCTTACTGTAGAATAACACAATTCAATGGAACTAATGAATAAAAAGCAGAATTCTGATTGCAAGATAATCCTATATACACTTTACGGGATGTGGAACTCTGAAGGGGAGTGGGAAGAAAGGTAGTGGAACTTGTTTAATAGTGGATGAAAGAGAAAGACCTTCATTAAGGCTGAATCAATTCAAGATTTCTGGCTTCCTGATACTTCCTTTTTTATGAGTTAATAATAGTTAAAACAACTAAGTTTTAACAGTTATTAATCTTTGCCAGGCATTGTTTTAAGAATTTGGCATTTATTGATTTATTTCAGCCTTGCAACAAGCCTAAGAGGTAGGCACTATTTTAGTCTTCATTTTATACACAAGAAATCTGAGGCCCAGAAAGGCTAATGTTCCAAGGTTCATAGTTAGTAAGTGGCAGAGCAGGAATTAGAATGCAAGCAGCAGAATTCAAAGCCTATGCTCTTTGATCTTTATCAACTGAAAAACGTAAATGTATATCCAATAGTTATGTATGGCTACAAATCTCAATTATATGAGATTATGTAGAAAAGAATGCCTATGACCTTTTCCAGCCTATAAAAACAGTACCAGTTTTCAAGGCATTGCTCCTTTCAGCTACTATTTTTTGAACTGCTACCATGTGCCAGGCACTTACCATATATTTGTTTTAATAATTCCAATATCACATCCCTAAATTATAGCTGAGGAACCTAGAGAAGTTCGTAGATTAGTCATATAGTTTGCCCAGGATCCCCTAGCTGGTGAAGAATGGAGCCAAGATTTGAAAGTAATTTCCCTACCAAAACCTTGAACATCACAAAAGTAATAAATAGTCTTAAAGTATGCCTGTTTGGAATAAAAATAAGACAAGGATATATTCTCAGATGAGTATAAGTGAATAAATACTGGCAATTCAAAAAGCAATGCAATCCTATATACACTTTAAAGAGAGTGGAACACTGAAAGGTACTGGGAAGAAAAGAAATAACTAACAACTGTATGAAAAGCTCCACAATTCTCTTTTAATATTAGTTACAGTGCTTAAAGTAAAGCATAACAATGTTAACAGATGAAGTTCTTGTTACAGGCCTAGGCAGAGGTAAAGACCCAATAAATAGCTGCAGTTATGTTAATAGTTAAAAGGCAAACATCTCTAAGTATTCTCAGTAACAGGTTTTCAAAATAGCTGAAGTACTCCCACCACCACTTTGCCTGCCACTTTGCTTGCAAGAGCTGCAGTTTCCACTGACCCTCTAATTCATATGTGTGTGTGTGTGTGTGTGTGTGTGTGTGTGTCTGTATACACCAGATTTTGTTTATAAAACTACCAAAAAAACCCTCATAATTAACTTAACTCCAGAATGTCTGTGTAAAATAGCTAAGGTGAAATTAAAGAAAATGAGTATTTTGGAGTAAAAAGTAATGAATATTGGAGAATTTTACTTTACATCAATTTTAAAAGCACTGATAACTCATTCTACAACTTACGGCTTAGATATCATGATGTATGACTTCATCTTGATGTGAATTACCAGCATATTGAGAAAAATGTTAACTTGTTTCCTAAAACTGTAATCAGTGACAACTGAGTAGAAAAAGCAAAGGCATTTCTCTTCTATTCACAAGCACCAACAAACAGTCCAGTAGGGAAATGGCAGTGTGCCAGGATGCCCTGTGAGCAATTAGGCTTCATGGCAATCAGGAGACTTGGTTGCCTTAGCCCTTAGAAAACTAACATGTTAAGGATTTGGTAGTTTTACTTCCCCTTCCAAGAAGCATATGCAAGATATATCTTATTTAGACGACAATCTCTTCCATTCTCTGAACTGAAAGAAAGGTTCAATTCAGACAATTAATAAGAAGCAAACAGAGAAGAACATGTAAGGAATCAACAAACCTCATTGCCTACTGGACCTATTGACTAGCTTCAATAAATGTTCCCGGATGTAAAACAATCTCATTCTAGCAATCAGAAGAAAAAATACTTAAAAGATACATACAATTTATTATGAAATGTAAGAGTACATTTTTATCAATCAAGAAACTCGGAGATTACAAAGGTCAAATCAATCCCTTCTTATTCTAAATTAAGGTTAATAAAAGGTAAAATTCAGAGGAAGACAAACCAGAAATTGCTTCCCTATTAAAAAATTAGTTAAAACAGGTTTCAGCAAAGATGTGTATATTTACTATTTTAGTAGCTTCTCTATGGAAAGTTCCTAAGAAAAAAACAAAAATCTTTACAAACTCAGGTAAACCTTATGAGAGACTCTGGGCAGTGATTTCAATTTTACCAAAATCAAGCCTGATGCATTATCTTCTTGATTTCTTACAAGCCTTAGTTAAAGGTTGAGACTGTCAACACACTGAATTATTATTTTGCAAGTTTGCTGCCTGTGTCTAATACGATGCTTGACAGCATAATAGGAGTAAAAATGAATATAGAGAATAAGATTTAAAATGAATAAAATGAATCTGAGGGTCTGCAAATATTTTAAATATATTCCTTGATTAGAGTAACTATGGGTCAGTTGAAAAGTCTAACCAAAAACGATATTGCCAAGAAGCCACTATATTTAAGGACCCGAATTTGAAGTGAAATAGTGTAGTACATATTTATGATATTTTTATATGCATCTAACCAAAATACACTTCACTTTATAAATGAAATGCATTTTAAAGGGCAAAAGGCAATATTTAAATCAATCCTTCTTCATACATACTTTTTAAAAAGTGTATTATTTCTCCCTTTAATACTTTATAATTTCATTAAAAATTTTTCATTATTGTATAGTATATAAACAAACCTTTTCCCTACTTATTTATGTGCAAATGACAATCATGTAACATATACCTATAAACAGAAACCTGTACAAACTTTAAAATATAAGGACTTCCCTGTAAGTTTGCACACATTTCAAAATAAAAAGTTAATATATATATATATACGAGGACCAACAAATGTTTCACTACACTCAGAAACACAGAGTCTTTATTCTAAGAGGAACTTTCAGTAAAAAAATGATGTGTGAACAGCAGACACTGATGTTCACACAAGCATACTGCAGACAACCCAGCAGGCGGTTTTCTGTTTTTTTTGGATTATGCTCTGGAGGTGCTGGCACAATGGAATTTCAATACCATAATTGCTTATTTCTCTATGTATCTTTGAAATAACAGGTAAAGAAAAAAAATTAACTATAAAAATAACAAAATAAAATGTTTTTAATTCTTCTTTTCAAATGATGTAATTTATAACCATTACACAAACAGAGAAGAAGCACAAAAGGGGGGAAAAAAGAAATAAAGTAATGTTCCAGAGGTTCAGTTTACAAGGACCTCACACAAAGTTTTTTTTTTTCTCTCTGCAACTCTTACTAGAAACAGTATTATTTGCTAGAAATGCACTAGCTGCCAAGAGCTATGGTCCATCTAAAGCAAAATGCCTAAGATGGAAATAGAGTGTTAGTACAGAAAAAAGGGCAGGCCCCAGTATACAAGTGTCTGAAAAACCTACTGAAAAAAAGAATGAAATGAAGTTTTTATTTTGATATGCCTTTTTGACTGAAAAAAGATTGTGTTAATAGATAAAATACTAAAATACATAGCACTGTATTTAGACAATAAGAAGTAATCAAATTTCAAACTTTTAATTAAACCTTTTTTGTAAGTTATTGGGAATTCAACACTAGTCTTGGTTCACATGATAGAACAATGGGAAAATTTTCCGAATGGTTGAACACTAACGCTGACAAGTGTGGAGAGCCAACTACAATACATTATATGGTAGCATAACCTGCCACCCACGTTGCTGAGAGAACAGCTTTCAAACACATGCACTGAGCTGTAAAGCCACAAAATCCCTTATTACACATTGTCTTTCTTACTCTAGGTGAAATATACCATCAATTCTTTCCATTATAAATCTTTTTTGTTACTATTTTTGAAACTCAATTAGCAATTTGACTGTCTTTTTTCTGACAATATAACAGATGCCTTTTTAAAAAGAAAATACAACAGGAAAACTATTACCCTCCCAGAAAATTACAATGAACACTGATATCCGCTTCACAATTTCCCATAGCTTATTTGGGGATCCATATTACCGAAAATGCTTGTTAAGCCAATATTCCTTTTATTTTCTCTTTAAAGACCAACCTTGATATTGGTTCACTAAGTCTTTTAACACATTTGAAAACATTTGCCTTTTTGTAAAAAAGATTGATATACTGTTCTTTAATAAAATACATTCACCATTACCAAAAAAGAAAAAAACACACTGTCAAAATTTTTCACAGAGTGCTTGGAGTGCTTCTCTCTCTCTCTCTCTCTCTCTCTCTCTCTCTCTCTCTCTCTCTCTCTCTCTTCTCCCCATAGCCTATACAAATCCAAAACTATACCATTATATTTTTGATTACTTTAGATTCAAAGTTATAATGGTACCCCAAACTGTATGTGTCCTATATTGATAAAATATGTGATGAGACAAGACTGCAGGATAACAAACACACTACATTCTCATTACAGCACTGTGCTTGTCAATGATGTGTTTTTACCTTTCAGAACAGAGCTCACTGCAGTAATGGCCAACTATCATATCTGTAAAAAGCGGCTTGAGATACAGAAGATGGAGGAAAACACAAACAACTTAAAGACACTACTTTTTCAGGTTTGGAGATTCAAGATGTTGAAAGTCATTTCTAAAACTGTGTGGACTTCTCTCTAACATTCTGTAGTATTAATTTCCCTCCAAAATTCTCCTTCCTATCCTTCATATTTCCCTCCCCCTAACTCTTACCCACTCTCACCTACCTCTACTCCACAGTCTGCTAATGGTATCACAGCATTCCAGGACACAACAGTTTTTCTGGGGTTTTCATTTGGAATGTTTTTGGCACAAGATAGTTTTATTTGAAAATGTTTCTATTATACTGACAGGGTCAATTAGTCCCATGAACTATTGGTCTTTCTGCCTGATAGCTTCATGGATTATTCACGTGGGACCGCTCATAATCTATAACTGAATGCAGCCAATTAACCTCATAAACATGACAATACTGGCTATCTAATAGGATTTCAAGTTTATCTTAATAACATACCCCAGTGAAAACTGGTGGTATATTATTTGATAGATATTCTTACATTTTCCACAAATTGAATTAACTTGTAAGTTATGATATGCAAATTACATAGAGTAATTTTTATTTCGTGGAGTACCAACAAAAAATTTTTGCAGCTTTTTAAAAATAATAAGCTATCATGCCAATATTTGTTTATATCATTTATGCAAGTAAATAAAGCAAATGAGAACCCTTTAAAATGCAATATCCAATGTACTTATCAAGATTTCTCCCCAAACCCAGAAAATACTCCCTCTCTCCCAGAAGCTGGTATAAAAACAAAATTGTATTTTACTTCAAATATTCAAGAAACCCTTAGGTTGTCAAATATTCATTTTTAAAAACACACATAAAAAAATTTGCATTGTCTGCTATGTGACAGATAATATGAATAAGTACTTTACAAATTTTATCTTACTTAATCATCTCAAGAATCCAATGGACATCTAAAATTGATTGCGGTGATGAATGCACAACTATATGATGATACTAAGTCACTGACTGTATTCTTCAGATGGATTATATGGTGTTTAAATATATCTCAATAAAATTGTATTAAAAAAAAGAATCCAATGGACAGACATTGTTATCCCTATTCTACGCACGAGGAAACTGAGTTCTTAGAAGCACTAAATACGTCCCCAAGTTTTACATAGCTAGTAATGGGCAAAACTGAGATTTGAAACTAGATCTGCCAAGTTCCCCAAACTGTAGTCTTTCAATATCACTCAGCCTACCTAAAAAATCTGAGATAATCCCCCAGTCATATCCCAGCATCATCTTGTAATAACCGGACCCTGGACCATAGAATACTATATCAAGCTCCAAAGCCTCTTCTACAAAAGAATGATATCCAATTATTATTGCACAGCAACTAGGAGATGAATAAGTGTGCTCTGATATCCACATAATTACATCGACTAAAATTTTATTAATGGTAAGATGATACTCCATTTTTTCCATATTACTTCCAAAATGCACTCTCACATATATGAATGTACATATGATCTTCCATACATGTGCTTACATGCACACATCACCCCCCTGAATACACACAGACTAATCAAAAATGTTACAACCCAATATTACTGGTCTGTAAAGCAAAATTATAGTACATTGTGCTAGGCCACAGAAAAGTAGAAAACTATCTTAATATTATAGGTGTCAGAGTATCAATTTCTTTGCAAGGAAGGATTTTAAAAATAAGTTAAATGACTTTTACATAACAATTTTATTTTTTGACTGACTTGATCCAGTGAGCCAACTTAACACATGTTCTAGCAAAAAAATGTATTATGATTATCAGTAACTGTTCTTGCCTTACAAATTTTCAAACAGAAGCAATTGTATAATTGATAGGCCAAACTGCCCTAAAAGCAAATGCCTGTTAACAGGAACATGCCCTGAACATTTCCAAAAATCAATTACTACTCGCAACTTCCCTACCATGAAGCCTTTGGATTGGCTAGGGTGCCTCTCAGGGATTCATTCACTGCTTGATGGAAATGTTTGTAAAAATATTTATGCAATTAGGATAGACAGTACTCTTTTGAAAACACTGGCTTGGCTAAAAGTCATGGAAGTTAAGACGTACATAAAGTTTTTTAAAATGTCAACTTATATCTCCCCTATTCTATAAAGTTATTTGTTACTATAAATATTATATTAGTTTAACAGAATACATCCACAGAGAAAGTATAAGAGCTAAGAAAGAGAATTCAGAGCCATCAATATTATTAAGTCAGCTTTCCTTATTTTTTTAAATAAATCAAATCAACATAAATCCCGTAAGCACAAAAAATTTCAGGAACAGAGTGCAAAATCAAATATCCAAACCAATAAACTATTACTTTAGTAAAGAAAGATCTCATATTTTGACACAATGGATCAACATGTACTACAAAAGATTTCACGCTATTAACTAGATAGTATCAGAAAGGTAAAAGTTGTTAAATTGTTTGTTTTCTTTCCATATGCCATAAAACAATGCCACTGATTTTGTAGTTTTAAAGGATTAAATCCGTATATTTAATCCAACACCAATGGAAATTTCGTTAAAATAAGAAACAGTAAAACTAGGTAACCTGCATGGGATCTATGCTTTGTCCAACTTTGCATAGTTGAAATTAAAAAGCCAAATATCGACATTAAAATGCCACACAAACCCACTTCATTCTTCTATCTGTCATTAAGGAAGTGAATTCAAGTCAACCTTCTATACTCTTTTACTAGAGCATATCATTATAGAAATAAGACTGATTTACCTACCATTTTCCAACCTTGTGCAGTCATATATGAGTAAACTTAAAGCAAGCAGCCATTGTAAAGCTAAAGGAAAAAAGAAATATAGAAGGACATAAACTTACTCAAGAACCTTCTATATATTACCTTTGTGGTAGATGTTTTATAGCTTATTTCATTTAATCTTTACAATAGTTATTGTGATTCTCATTTTTAAAAGAATAAAGGCTCAGAAAGGACAGAGTAAATTGCCCTATATCAGAAAACAAAGAAGTGATAGTACCAAGATTCCAACTCTGGTCTTACAGACTCCAAAACTCATGATAAAAGCAGCATGTGGCAAAGACAAATAAGAAACATGTTCCTTCCTCTGGCTTAGGTCTCATCCTTCTGTCCCACTCTGAACACAATATTTAAAACCCAGATTGCAGATTATGAAACAGACTGGGTTTTTCCCCCTATGAGCCAAGGTTAGAGAACTCTGCGTTCAGTGGAGAGTACAATATGACTCTGGGGGAATATCAGCAAGTTCAAATTACCTCAACCTCAGGTTAAATGGAGTTCAGTGAATCATGATAATTCCATGCTACTGACAATCTTGATCTTAGTCAATAGAAAACTTCCAAATTTGAATCCCATACTTGCCTTAGACAATTCCCTCTTGTGGTGGTTTGGAGCTATGAACCCCAGAAAAACATGTTCTTAAATTCAATCCATTCCTGTGTATGTGAACCACTGTAAATAGGACATTTTGATGAGGTTACTTCAGATAAGGTGTGGGCTAGGGTGCATCTTAATCCAATTACTGAAGGCCTTAATAGGGAAGGTCACAGAAGGAGCAGCCAGAAGCTGAACAACAACAGAACCCCAGAAGAGAAGGGAGAGGCCAGGAGAGGCCACTATACGCATTAACATGTGACAGAGGAGCCAAGGACCAAGGATCACCAGCAACCAGTCCGAGAATGCCTCGCTGGCTTCTTCAGGAAGAAAGCATAGCCTTGATGAGGCCTTGGTTTGGACTTCTCCTAGCCTCAAAACAGTGTCAATAAATTCTCATTGTTTAAGCCAACTTATTGCATGGTATTTGCTTTAGCAATGAGGAAACTAAAACACCTCTCAAAAGAGGCAACTCTTCACAAAAAAGAAGCATTTTAAAGCCAGGAACAGTTCCCATTGTCTTTCACTGATTTTCCTCAGAGAAATAACATTTTAAATTGATATGACCAATGTTTTTTCCTTCCATTTTTTTATTGAGATATATTCAAATATCATACAATCATCCAAACTGTTCAATCAATTGTTCACAGTACCATCAAATAGTTGTGCATTCATCACCATAACCAAGGTTTGAACATTTTCATTACTCCAAAAAAATAAGAATAAAAATTAAAGTAAGAAAAAGAACACCCAAAACAACCCATTCCCTCCCCCATCCCTCCCCCTTCCATTATTCATTTACTTTTTTGTCCCCATTTTTCTACTCATTTGTCTACACTGGATAAAGGGAGTGTGAGCCACAAGGTTTTACAATCTCAGTCACATTGTGTAAGCTATATAGTTATACAATCGTCTTCAAGAATTAAGGATACTGGGCTGCAGTTCAACAGTTTCAGGTATTTCCTCTCGCTATTCTAATACACTAAAAATTACAAACGGATATCTACGTAACACATAAGAATAACTCTAGAATGACCTTTTGACTCCATTTGAAACCTCTCACCACTGAAACTTCACTTGTTTCATTTCTCTTCCCCCTTTTGGTCAAGAAGCCTTTCTCAATCTCACCATGCCAGGACCAGGCTCATCCCCAGAGTCATGTCCCATGTTGCCAGAGAGGTTTACACCCCTGGGAGTCATGTCCCATGTAGTGGGGAGGACAGTAAGTTTATCTGCCGAGTTGGCCTAGAGAGAGAGGCCATATCTGGACAACAAAAGAGGTTCTCTGGGGGTTACTCTTAGGCACAGTTATAAGTAGATTTAGGATAAGGCTAATGTTTAACAACTAGATTTTACAAACTAGTTGAGAATAATCTTTTCTCAATTTTTATCCTTCTAGAATCTTTAATGTGACATGGCTATCTAAATACTAAGGTAGAAGAGTGAAGGCTGCAGAGATTTTCTTTTAATTTCTCAATCTGTTTTTATTTTCTAAAATGCCTTACTTTTCATACTTAACCTGAGCTTATCACCTTTGGACCATTATAGGAGACAATTTATGAGTCTCCTCAATTCCCCCAAAGTAAATTACATTCCTTTCAGTCATTCTTTTCTCTAAGATCACATGCTTATATCAGACAGTGGGGTTGCTAGCATAGAACTAATCTGCCTTGGACCTTTTTCTTCAGCAAAGTTAAAACAGTTGCTCTTCCACTTTCTTTAAAATAAATATTGTGGGCCATTGCAAAACAACCAAACAAAAATAAAAACAAAAACAAACTAAAAAAAATGCACAAATATTAACTGAGCACCTTATGTGCCAGGTACTTAGACACAAGAGTGATCAAGCCAGGTGCTATCTCTGTGCTAATGGAATCTAACAGAGATTTGTGGCAGTTGACAAAAATATCCCATAAAATGACAAAATAAATGGCTGAAGGGTAAGATTAGCACATAAAAATATATAGCATAAGATCCTATACAATTGCTATTAAGTAGGCCACAAATTGGGCTGTAAGGTTCCTGGCAGTCAAAACAACATAGTTGTCATAATTGGTTTTGACACTGTACAGAGGTTCTTCTACTTACAAACAGTTTCTAGAAGATCATCATTAAGTCTATTTAATCAACTGTCCAAACTTAACAACAGAAGCAACTACTAATACCATATATTGGTGGCTAGCAAAGTTGACATACTTCTCTCTGCCCTCCCAACAGATGGCTTTTCTTATCTATCAAAGTCCCTCAGTAAAAGTTCTTAGGCAGAGGAAATTCTGTGTGTGTGTGTGTGTGTGTGTGTGTGTGTGTGTGTGTGTGCGTGTGTATGATAAAAATCAAACTCATAAGAATCAAGAAGCAAACTGCTTTTCTTGAATTCAGACACAAAGAAAATTTTTTACTCTCCATCTATATAAAAAGGCCACTTTGTGATACAGAATACATTCTCAACAATACTCCTAATAGAATTACAATGGCAAATCTCATACAGAATTCTTATAGAATTTAAAGAAAATTCTATAAAATAATACAGCCAAAGTATAATATCTATAATAGCTAAGAAACGTGCATGTCTTTGAGGCAATTCTCAATTTAAAAAAAAAAGATAGGAGATTCAACTCTTGGAAGCATCTGAAGATCTAAGAATAAGACTATTGACATCACAGTCATTTCTTACACAAGTTTTGTGTAATCCATAAAACAAAGGAAAATAAAACTTTGAGATCAAGTTCTGAGGTTTTAGCAATTAGATCTAAACTGAATATAATTCTCTGTGGACAAGGAAAATAGATGCAGTATTTTTTAAAAAACGCTATTAAGTCAAAGACCACGTAGTTGTTACTGTGTATGGTTGCTGTAAAAAAAGACACCTTATATACGCAACATATATTGATTGGTCAGATTTACTACAATTAACTGAAACGAAAGAGCAAATACAGGGCCTTGAAGGATGTTGTACTCTGCCTGAAAAACTTAATTTATTCAACAGGCACTCTCCACTTTTAAATCATCACAGAGGAGGAGATTACTGAATCTGAATACTTAGGTAAATTTACACAAATTTGAAGTTTTGTAAATTAGGGAATTCAAGTTAAAAAAAAAAAAAAATCCACCATTTAACATTAGTTAGTCCAAACATTTTACAGAGCTGGAATCTACATAGTTTTCAAAGTAGCTTTCTAAACATAGATATTCTTCCTTAAATAAAATAGATATTCTAATGTACAAAATAGTACATTACTAACTACCAGTTAAAGTTTGTTATGATTAATTTTTATTAATTTTTATTATAAAATTAGAGGTGTTTTCCCACAGAAAAAAAATATTGGGATACTCATTTATTATGAAATTTGTCTCAGGGAAGAAATAGAAAAAACAGAAGGTGCCAGGGTTATTATAATCATTATTTTATATGAACTCAAAATGTGCCAGACAAGCCCTAAGAAAACTTTTGTTGTTGTTGTCGGTTTTTTAAATTCAGTTTCATTGAGAGATATTCACATACCCTACAATCATCCATATTATACAGTCAGTTGTTCACAGTACCATCATTTAGTCATGCATTCATCACTAAAATCAATTTTTGAACATTTTCATTACTGCCCCCAAAATAAAATAAAATAAATAAATAAAAACAAATAAAAATACAAGTAAAGAAGTACACCCAAAACATCCCATCCCCTCATTCCCCCTAGTATTCATTTAGTTTGTGTTCCCATTTTTCTACTCATCTGTCCATATACTGAAGAAAGGGAGTGTGAGCCTCAAGGTTTTCACAATTGCACAGTCACACCATGTAAGCACAGTCACACCATGTAAGCTATATAGTTATACAATCATCTTCAAGAATCAAGGATACTGGGTTGCAGTTCAATTGTTTCTGTCTCGCTATCCCATTACACTAAAAACTAAAAAGGGTTATCTATATAACACATAAGAATAACCTCCAGAATGACCTCCCGACTCTATCTGAAATCTCTCAGACACTTAAACTTTATTTTGTTTCATTTTGCTTCCCCCTTTTGGTCAAGAAGGCTTTCTTAATCCCATGATGCCAGGTCCAGGTTCATTCCTGGGTCATGTCCCACGTTGCCAGGGAGATTTATACCCCTGGGAGTCATGTCCCACATAGGGGGGAGGGCAGTGAGTTTACCTGCCAGGATGGCTTAGAGAGACAACTCACATCTGAGCAGCAAAAGAGGTTCTCTGGGGGTGACTCTTAGGCACAATTATAAGAAGGCCTAGCCTCTCCTTTACAGAAACAAGCTTCATAAGGCAAGCTCCAAGATCAAGGGCTCGGCCTTCTAACTTGGTAGTCCCCAGTGCTTGCGAGAATATTAGTAATTCCCCAGGTGGGGAAGTTTAATATTTCCACATTTTCCACTAGTCCCTCAGAGGGGCTTTGCAAATACATTTTATTCTCTGCCCAAATTATTTTGGGATGTATGGAGGTTTCACACTATTCCAGTTTGCTAATACTGCCATTATGCAAAATACCAGAAATGGATTGGCTTTTCAAAGGGGATTTATTTGGTTACAAAGTTACAGTCTGAAGGCCATGAAAATGTCCAAATGAAGGCATCAACACAAGTATACCTTCACTGAATGAAGGCCAATGGCATCCAGAAAACCTCTGTTAGCTGGGAAGGCATGTGGCTGGCGTCTGCTGATCTTAGGTTGTGTTCCAGCTCCACTCTCAGCTCCTGTGCATTCTTCAAAGCGTCTCTCTTGGCTGCAGCACCTCCTTCTGTCTGTGAACACTTTTATAGGACTCCAGTGATTCAATTAAGACCCACCCTGAAAGGGTGGGGTAACACCTCCATAGAAATTATCTAATGAAAGTTCTCGCCTACAGTTGATTGAATCACATCTCCATGGAAACAGTCAAAGGATTCCAACCTAATTAACACTAATACATCTACCCCCACAAGACTGCATCAAAGAACATGGCATTTTTGGGGACATAATACATCCAAACTGGCACACATACTAACCTCTACAAACCAACTAGATCTCACTCCCTATTCAAAGTTCCATGTATTTATGATGTTTGAGTAAACTGACTGTACAAGTTAAATTATCTGGTGTGCTACAGAAAATACAGATTTTGCACCAAATAAACATCTCTTCCTTTGGTCTCACACAAAATTTGAAGTTTCAAAGCACAGTAAATAACATCCTTTACCCTTTGGTCTGATTTGCCTTAGTCCTAACCAGATCCACTTCATTCATATCTCTAATTGAATTCTGAACTCTTTTTCAGCTTTTTTTTTTTTTTTTTAACAACTGTTGTATGGGATAATACTGACATTCACAGCTGCCAAACTCTAGCTCTGAGTCTCAGGTGTCACACAGATACTCGAAGTTCTAGGGACAGACCAGGTTATACACAAAGAGCTCAGCATCTCAGAATTTGGAGATAACCATTACAACTCAGGAATAGATGTGACTGCTGTAAGAGCTTACAATCAACCTTCCCCTGATAACCTGTACTCTAAGATTCAGTTCTCAGAGTTTGCACATTATAGTTAGTCCACATTAGTGAGGCATTACAATGTTTGTCTTTTCATTTCTGGCATATTTCACTCAAAATGTTGTCCTCAAAATCTATCCAGTTAGTTGCATGCCTCACCTAAGAAAAAGTTTAAGGCTGAGGGGTGGGAGAGAGATGAAGGGTAGATTATATATTTTCAATATGAGGAGTCTGCTATTAGGTGGTACTTTTGTTTATCTGGTGCCAAAGAATGAGAATTTATGGAATATGTAAGACCCAGAGTTCAAGAATTTAAACTCTTCATTATCAAAAGCAACCAATATAAAATTTACACTGCTACTTAGGAAACATGTTCATTTGAATCAAGATTAAACCAAAATACTTTATTTATACTCAAAAAGAATTATGTTAGATAGCTAACATATCATCTGAGCAATTCCCTATTATTGTCTCAAAATTATATTAATAGATTTAGATCTTCTTTTCTCATCAGAAGCTCCTTGAAGATCTCCTCTGCCTAGTGCCTCTATCCTATTTAATTAATCACCAGAGAGCCAGACTAACTGTGGACAATTTAATTAGCTAATTAGCATTCTTTAAGTACAAAATAGACAATTCATATGGACACAAAAATTATCAATTGGCTCATATTACCAGAGTTTTTGCTCCAGTATTCCTACTTTGTTATCCTGGAGATTCATTAAGTATAAATTTGTCACATTTGAAAACGGAGACTGAGAGAAAATGAAGATCCTAAGTGGGCATATATCAAATAAGATATACTTTGAAAATATAATATGATGCTATTAATGTTCTAATCAGTAGTTACCAGGAATATTAGTTGCCAAGAATAAAGATTTGCTAAAAATTAACAGAGGAAAGAGGGGGCTTACTGAAAGTTTATGGATCTGGGGTGCCATGTGTTCTAGTTTGCTAATGCTGCAGAATGCAAAAGACCAGAGATGGATAGGCTTTTATAAAATGGGGGTTTATTTCACTACACAGTTACAGTCTTAAGGCCACAAAACGTCCAAGGTAACACATCAGTAATCGGGTACCTTCACTGGAGATGGCCAATGGCGTCCGGAAAACCTCTGTTAGCTGGGAAGGCACATGGCTGGTGTCTGCTCCAAAGTTCTGGCCTCAAAATGGCTTTCTCCCGGGATGTTCCTCTCTAGCAAGCTTGCTCCTCTTAAAAACGTCACTCATAGCTGCACTCCGTTCCGTCTCTTTGAGTCAGCATGTTTTATATGGCTCCACTGATCAAGGCTCACCCTGAATGGGTGGGGTCACACCTCCATAGGAGTATCCCACCGAAGTCACCACCCACAGCTGGGTGGGGCACATTCCAAGCAAATCTAACCAGCACCAAAACGTCTGTTCCACAAGACCACAAAGATAATGGCATTTGGGGGACACAATACATTCAAACCGGCACACCATGAAAAAAGAACAACCAGGTCTAAGAGAAATAAGTAAAAGGAGATTGAGGGCATCAGCCACTTGCTCCACTCTGTTTTTCTGTCTCTGTCTTTGCATCTGCTCTATTCATTCTATACCATACTATCTCCTCCCATAGCTTATACTTTGTGCTCCTCTAACTTTAAAACTTCTGTTTGCACACTGCCCTTCACCTTACCCACCCTCTCCACAGCACCACCTCTCTCCTTCAAGTCCTGCTGCAAACTTGTTTCTGTTTCTTATGGATCAAATTTCTAAGAGAGAGAATCTGATTTGCCCAGCTAATCTTTTTAAAGGAAACTATACAAGCATGGGTCACTAGTAAGCCTATGGACTAACTACTGGATTTTTTTTTATTAAATGCTTACTGTTTCAGACACTGTGCTATGTTTTCGGCCAGGTGCCCTCTCCTGTCCTGTTCAGCTGGCCATACCAACTCGGTAGGTTTTCCTTAAATAAGTGGGGTTGATGATCTGTATCTCTAAAACCATGTCATCATGCTCAATTTTAAAAGTAAAGTGCATATTTCTATCATATTATATCTTGCCATTAAGTTAAATAAAGGGTTGCTTTGTTTTGTTTATTTCTTTACTTTTGGCCTTTACTACTGCCACTCTGCCTAACAGAAAGGGTTAGAAACTTCCCGTGAAAAAGGGACCTGACAGCACAGTGCTCTTGAAAGAAACCTCATCTTCAAAGTTTAGTCTAAGTATGCATTAGCAATACACAAGTTTCCAGTTTCAAAGCATTATGAAATAAAACAAAATTCCTCCTTAGAATCCTCTTATCGGCAACAGATACTATGGTAGGAAAAGTTGGAATTGCTGCTATTAAAATATATTTAGAAACTATTTCTCCAAAGAGTGATTAAGTTAATTTGAGAACTGCTTTTGTTCAGAATTTCAGAAAGTAAATTAATGATTAAAACATGAAACACAGGCTTATGAAGGAAATTTTTCAGTCCTTATGTAACAGGACAGTCTTGACCTCTCAGCTTTTTTGACATCATCTTCTGATTTTCTTCTCATCTCTCTAGCATTTCCTCTCACCTTCTTCAATGGATAATCGTTTTCTACCCAGTACTTGGATATTGGTATTTCAATGGTTCCATTCCTGGCCCTCTTCTCTTCTATACACACACCCTAAATGACTTAAAATCCACACCTAAGCTTCTACTTAAACACTGATGATTCCCAAATCTACATATCTAACCCAGACTTCTTTCCTCAGGTTCAGATCTATATATGTGATTACCCACTGCAAATCTCTCCATATGAACAGTTACAAGAACTCAGTGACCAAAATTAATCTCATTATTTTAACACTCTCACTCTGCTCCCCACCAAAAGTTCCTTAACTCTGTACTCCATTTCTGGATAACGGCAACATCTGACCAGTTGCCCAAACCTGAGAAGAATTTTAGATTTCCCTTCTATGTACTTGAACCCTACACTCAACGTCTACTTTACTCCAGGTCACAAGTCCTTTTGATTCTATTTCACATGTATCCCTTCCTCTTGAACTCAACTGCCATAGTCTTAGCTCAAATCCTCATAATCTTCACTTCAATACCACTGTGCCAGTTTGGATGCATTATGTCCCCCAAAACACCATTATCTTTGATGCAATCTTGTGGAGGCAGATGTATTAGTGTTGATTACGTTAGAACCTAGTGATTGAGTGTTTCCATGGAGATGTGACTCACCAACTGTGGGAAAGACTTTGATTGGATAATTTCCATGGAGGTGTTACCCCACCCCTTCAGGGTGGGTGTGAATTAAATCACTGGAGCCATATAAATGAGCTGACAGACAGAAGGAGCACAGCAACTGAAAGTAACATTCTGAAGAGGAGCTGCAGCTAGGAGAGGACAAAACACCCCAAGAGCAACATTTTGGAGAATGCCATTTTGAAACGCAATTTGGAGCAAGCAGATGCCAGTCACGTACCTTCTAAGCTAACAGAGGTTTTCCAGACGCCATTGGCCATCCTCCAGTGAAAGTACCCGACTGTTGATGCCTTACCTTGGTCACTTTATGGACTTAAGACTGTAACTGTGTAACCAAATAAACCCCCTTTTATAAAAGCCAATCCATCTCTGGTGTTTTACATTCCAGCAGCATTAGCAAACTGGAACAACCACCTAACTGCTTTAGTCTCTGCATTCCCAAGATTAAATTCTATCAATTCTATCAATGTTTCCTAGAAGTCTGACAGTAAACAACAATCTGACTTTTCCCTAAATGTTTTCAATATCATATCATATCATATATTATATTATACTATGCTATATTATATTAATTTCCCTACAAGGACGTGAACTTTCACATATGCTTGAAAGTAACTGATTTAACTTTAAGTCAACAGGTTGTTTTTCATATAACAGTACAGAAATAATTCTGAAAGCTGTCACAATATATCTAATAAATCACTTCAGTTGCATATTTAAGTACAAAAAGTTCTACAACAGTTTTTAAAATGAAAAATAACTATTCGGCAAATTGAAAAGGAGCTTAAGTGTTTTTGGACTTTAGTGTGAGATGTTTTCTAAAATGTTAAAATGGTCATATCTAAAACATAGTATTCTTTGGTTCCTCACTCTAAATAACAAAATATTAAAGAGCAGCATTAAACCAAAACATCATGCTAAAATACAAATGATTTAAAAATTAAAGAACAATATTTTTATTTGAAAACTTTTCTTGAATAGCATAGCTTTTTGTACAAAGGTAACCCAATTGAGATGAAGTATTCCAAAAAGATGATATAAAAACTTCGAACTGCTAGATTATCACTTCTATACAGAAATACTCTCTTGCATAGAAGCATTAAATTGCAAACATCATATAAAATATTCTTAAGTTGTTAGTTTCCAATTTGTATGAGACGGATAAATTTGAAAACAAAAAGTATAATGAGCAGCATAAATTCAACTTTGGTATCAAAAATATTCCACTTGGCCAAAGCCACTTTTAGTACCTTGCAACTATTAAGCAAAAATTCCAATCTTCATTTCCATTTTAAGTCCCTCCTTTAAAGTAAAAATACACATTCTAGAATATTAAAGCAAAGGCCTGATCTCCTTGTAGAGATTTTTCAACAGGGGTAACAAAGATCTAGAAATAATATCATGCTTCATAACTGAAATGAAGGAAAATATACGACAGAAAAAGAATAATTACCGGATAAATAGAATAGCCCCTAGATTTTCTCATCTTGGACTAAAATTTTTAAAAAGTTATTACTCCAAATCAATAACCAAATTACAGAAAAAAAGTTTTTACAGGATTTCAAGTAAACAAATCCATAATTTCTAGTAAAAAAGGAAAATCTATAAACACTCCAATATACATGCTACACCCTCCAGTGGGCAAGCATCCATGGAAAAATATAAAAAAATTTAGTTAGATTTTCCACTCAGTTAAATCAGTCCTCATAACTAATGAAATGATGGCTTTAAAAGCTTCAAAATAGTGTACACTATTTTAATCACTTGTCTTAGTGTCTGAATTAGAAGCAAAGATTAAAATAATAATAATTTAGACATTATTGTAAAGTAAAAAAATTAAATCATCCATGCTTCATCTTTCCTTAACAAAGTGCTATCAGATTCTTATTTCCTTAACTTACAAAGGAAAGAAAAAAGGTAACCAATAAATCACATATAAAGATGGTTCATTGAAAGATAAAGTATCGTTTATGCCATAAGCTACAAAGGACTAGACATTAATATTTTAAAGCAACATCCCAAAATAATGGTTCCTTAGCGAGAAATGTAGAATAAAAGTAATATTTTCATTAAGTTTTTCAGGAAAACAACTTACATTATCACCTGGTAATATTTAGTATTACTGGTCTCGTGAGGCTATTGTGCGGTCACAACACAGAAATATAAAGACACTCAGAATAAAATTAAGGGTCTACCTAAAAGACACTTTTTCTATATGACTGATGTTTCAACATGGAAATGATGGGACAGAAGCAAAAACTAGATTAAAAATACTCCATACCGGTGCAAATATTTAAAGTTGCTCCCATTAACTTCTCTCAAAGTCCGAATGTTAGTAAAATTTGCAACAGAAAACAAAACATATATTTAATACATAAATCTAGAAATCATGTTTGAAGATGTACATTTCCCAGAACCATCACATATTTTTGAATACACACAAACACTCACACACACAGTAAGAAAAGCTACTACAACTAAGACTCCTTGAAGTCTTGAACTGATTACAACCAGAAAACGAGACGAACAATTAGAGGACACCAGTGACATCTAGTGGATATTTCAAATATGTACCGCACATCTTGAATCAAAACATTTTATTTCCAGTATTTCATATTTCAACCTGCCTAAGGACTTATATGACAAATCTTTTGTTGTATACCGAAACAAACCGACTGTACCCCCAAAATGCTTCTCAATATGAATGATCCAATCATTTGATAAATACAAAATGTTTAACAATTAAGATGTAAGCAGTAAGTATCTCAAATCTTTAGAGCACTAAACACTGATTAAACATGCCAGATATGTGACTAAAAGAAGGGCTATCAATAAGTCTAATATGAATATCATAAGAAAAATAATTTAAAATATTCTAAATGAAAAAGCACTGGGGTGAATGATTCCAGAAACTTACGAAGTTAAAAGCTGATTTATTTATGAATTTGTTCAAGTGTGAGAAGCACATATTAACAAGTATGGTCTGCCACATAAACTTTTAAACTAAAAGAATATCCTATTAATGACAAGTTTTCAAAAACTGAAATTAATTCTCAAAAAAAGTTATAGGATCATTCTTTAAAAGAAAGATAACTGCTTGAAACAAGATCAGATATTCTTACATCAACAGATAGATGAACTCAACCAGTGGCATAGGTTTTAAAGCACTTTTTCATTAAAGAACAAAATGAAACAAAAAAAGCCCTATGGACAATATTTTTACCCATTCTTATTTGTCATACAAAAATAAGTTTCACGGGGAGGCGGGGCAAGATGGCAGACTGGTGAGCTGTATGTTTTAGTTACTCCTCCAGGAAAGTAGGTAAAAAGCCAGGAACTGCGTGGACTGGACACCACAGAGCAATCTGTCTTTGGGCATACTTCATACAACACTCATGAAAACGTGGAACTGCTGAGATCACCGAAATCTGTAAGTTTTTGCGGCCAGGGGAGCCGCGCCCCTCCCTGCCAGGCTCAGTCCCGGGGGAGGAGGGGCTGTCAGCTCCAGGAAGGAGAAGGGAGAATTGCAGTGGCTGCTCTCATCGGAAACTCATTCTACTGATTCAAACTCCAACCATAGATAGACTGAGGCCAGACACCAGAGACTCTGAGAGCAGCCAGCCCAGCAGAGAGGAGACGGGCATAGAAGGAAAACAACACGAGAAGCTCCAAAGTAAAAGCAGAGGATTTTTGGAGTTCTGGTGAACACAGAAAGGGGAAGGGCGGAGATCAGGCCTTGAGGCGCATATGCAAATCCCGAAGCAAGGCTGATCTCTCTGCCCAGGGCACCTTTCCTTAATGGCCCTGGTTGCTTTGTCTATTAGCATTTCAATAACCCATTAGATCTCTGAGGAGGGCCGTTTTTTTTTTTTTTTTTTTTAAATCCTTTTTGCTTTTTCTAAAACAATTACTCTAAGAAGCTCAATACAGAAAGCTTCAAAGAATTGAAATTTGGGCACGTCAAGTCAAGAGCAGAAATAAGAGAGCTCTGAGACAAAAGGCAATAATCCAGTGGCTGAGAAAATTCACTAAACAACACAACTTCCCAAGAAAAGGGGGGTGTCCGCTCACAGCCACCATCCTGGTGGACAGGAAACACTCCTGCCCATCGCCAGCCCCATAGCCCAGAGCTGCCCCAGACAACCCAGTGTGACGGAAGTGCTTCAAATAACAGGCACACACCACAAAACTGGGCGTGGACATTAGCCTTCCCTGCAACCTCAGCTGAATGTCCCAGAGCTGGGAAGGGGGAGCAGTGTGAATTAACAGAGCCCCATTCAGCCATCATTTGAGCAGACTGGGAGCCTCCCAACACAGCCCAGCAGCCCAGAACTGCCCTGGGGGGACGGCACTCACCTGTGACATAGCACAGTCATCCCTCAACAGAGGACCCGGGGTGCACAGCCTGGAAGAGGGGCCCACTTGCAAGTCTCAGGAGCCATACGCCAATACCAAAGACTTGTGGGTCAGTGGCAGAGACAAACTGTGGCAGGACTGAACTGAAGGATTAGACTATTGCAGTAGCTTTAAAACTCTAGGATCATCAGGGAGATTTGATTGTTAGGGCCACCCCCCCTCCCCGACTGCCCAGAAACACGCCCCACATACAGGGCAGGCAACACCAACTACACACACAAGCCTGGGACACCAATTGGGCCCCACAAGACTCACTCCCCCACTCACCAAAAAGGCTAAGCAGGGGAGATCTGGCTTGTGGAGAACAGGTGGCTCGTGGACGCCACCTGCTGGTTAGTTAGAGAAAGTGTACTCCACGAAGCTGTAGATCTGATAAATTAGAGATAAGGACTTCAACTGGTCTACAAACCCTAAAAGAACCCTATCAAGGACAGCAAATGCCACGAGGCCAAAAACAACAGAAAATTATAAAGCATATGAAAAAACCAGACGATATGGATAACCCAAGCCCAAGCACCCAAATCAAAAGACCAGAAGAGACACACCTAGAGCAGCTACTCAAAGAACTAAAGATGAACAATGAGACCCTAGTACGGGATATGAAGGAAATCAAGAAGACCCTAGAAGAGCATAAAGAAGACATTGCAAGACTAAATAAAAAAATGGATGATCTTATGGAAATTAAAGAAACTGTTGACCAAATTAAAAAGATTCTGGACACTCATAGTACAAGACTAGAGGAAGTTGAACAACGAATCAGTGACCTGGAAGATGACAGAATGGAAAATGAAAGCATAAAAGAAAGAATGGGGAAAAAAATTGAAAAACTCGAAATGGACCTCAGGGATATGATAGATAATATGAAGCATCCGAATATAAGACTCATTGGTGTCCCAGAAGGGGAAGAAAAGGGTAAAGGTCTAGGAAGAGTATTCAAAGAAATTGTTGGGGAAAACTTCCCAAATCTTCTAAACAACATAAATACACAAATCATAAATGCTCAGCGAACTCCAAATAGAATAAATCCAAAAAAACCCACGCCGAGACATATACTGATCACACTGTCAAACATAGAAGAGAAGGAGCAAGTTCTGAAAGCAGCAAGAGAAAAGCAATTCACCACATACAAAGGAAACAGCATAAGACTAAGTAGTGACTACTCAGCAGCCACCATGGAGGCGAGAAGGCAGTGGCACGATATATTTAAAATTCTGAGAGAGAGGAATTTCCAGCCAAGAATACTTTATCCAGCAAAGCTCTCCTTCAAATTTGAGGGAGAGCTTAAATTTTCACAGACAAAGAAATGCTGAGAGAATTTGCTAACAAGAGACCTGCCCTACTGGAGATACTAAAGGGAGCCCTACAGACAGAGAAACAAAGACAGGACAGAGAGACTTGGAGAAAGGTTCAGTACTAAAGAGATTCGGTATGGGTACAATAAAGGATATTAATAGAGAGAGGGAAAAATATGGCAAACATAATCCAAAGGATAAGATGGCCGATTCAAGAAATGCCTTCACGGTTTTAACGTTGAATGTAAATGGATTAAACTCCCCAATTAAAAGATATAGATTCGCAGAATGGATCAAAAAAAATGAACCATCAATATGTTGCATACAAGAGACTCATCTTAGACACAGGGACACAAAGAAATTGAAAGTGAAAGGATGGAAAAAAATATTTCATGCAAGCTACAGCCAAAAGAAAGCAGGTGTAGCAATATTAATCTCAGATAAAATAGACTTCAAATGCAGGGATGTTTTGAGAGACAAAGAAGGCCACTACATACTAATAAAAGGGGCAATTCAGCAAGAAGAAATAACAATCGTAAATGTCTATGCACCCAATCAAGGTGCCACAAAATACATGAGAGAAACATTGGCAAAACTAAAGGAAGCAATTGATGTTTCCACAATAATTGTGGGAGACTTCAACACATCACTCTCGCCTATAGATAGATCAACCAGACAGAAGACCAATAAGGAAATTGAAAACCTAAACAATCTGATAAATGAATTAGATTTAACAGACATCTACAGGACATTACATCCCAAATCACCAGGATACACATACTTTTCTAGTGCTCACGGAACTTTCTCCAGAATAGATCATATGCTGGGACATAAAAATAAGTTTCACAAGAGAAAAACATTGCATTTAAAGAGAAAACAATGATAATATATGTGATTTTTATTTATTTCTATCTCAGGTAAGATAGGTAAATGTAGAAATATGGCCTTAATATAAACACTAAGTCAAATAAGAGTCCAGGCCACAAATTAACTGGAAGTCTTTCGAAGATCACAAGAACCACCCAATTTAAAAGATTTTAACGACTATTTGGGCTTAATGATTTTCCAACAAGAAAAAGCGCTAAGGGCCAGAAATTCACAGGTGTATGTTCAAAGTCAATGAAAATATCTTTAAAATATAAATATTCTGTGCCTAATGAAATTCAGATCATGAAAGCACTGTCCATATAGCCTCAAAAAACTATACACAGGATAAATAAGTTGTGGTATATTCAAACAATGGAATACAACTGAGGAATAAAAAGGAATGAAATAATGATACATGCAAAAACATGGGAGAATTCCCCCCAAAATTTTGCTGACTTACATAAAAGCATTTATCCACTATGATTCCGTTTATATGACATTCTAGAAGAGACAAAACTATTTATGATAATAAATGACTAAAGAAAATCAGAACAATTGTTACCTCTTAGGGTAGAAGAGAGATAGGAACTGCCTGGGAAGGGGCAGCCAGCCAGGGGCCGGGTGAGTAGACCTAGAGAGGGACTCTTCTGGTTTGCTAAAGCTGCCATTAGGTAAAATACCAGAAATGGATTGGCTTTTATAAAGGGAATTTATTAGGTTCAAATTTACAGTTCCAAGGCCATAAAAGTGTCCATACTAAGGTATCAACAAGAAGATACCTTCACTGAAGAAAGGCCAATGGCGTTCAGAACACCTCTGTCAGCTGGGAAGGCACGTGGCTGGTGTCTGCTGGTCCTTTGCTCCCAGGTTCTAGTTTCAAAATGGCTTTCTCCAAAATGTCTCTGGGCTTCTGTCTCTCTTAGCTTCTCTCTCTCTCTCAGCTCCTGTGCACCCCTGCTTTTTCTCCCAGGGTATTTCTCTCTAAGCATCTGGTGATTCTCTCAATTTCTCCAGAGTAAACTCTGGGCTTCATCTCTTAGCTTAGCATCACCAAACATCCTTCTGTTTGCACCTCCCAGCATCTCCAAGCATCTATGTTGGCTCTTAGCTTCTCTCCAAAATGTCTCTTTCAGCTTCTCTGAGCTTCTCTCTGTGAGCTCTCTCAAAGGACTCCAGTAAACTAATCAAGACCCATCATGAATGGGTGGGGTCACATCTCCATGGAAATAATTTAATCAAAAGTCTCACCCGCAGTTGAGGGGGGTTACATATCCATGGAAACATTCAATCAAAAGGTTCCACCCAAAAAGACTGGATTAAAAGATGATGGCTCTTCTGGGGTCCATAACAGTTTCAAATTAGCACAGGCATGAAGGAATTTTCTGGGGTTATGGAAATGTTTTATAACTTAATAGGAATTTGGGTTCAACGGACAAATTCACCAAATAGTATAATTAGGATTTGTGCAAAATTGTAGGTTAATTTTACCTTAAAAACAGACTTCAAATAAACATTGACATCTCTATCATTTATCAGGCTGAAGTGTTTGGGGTGAAGTAAACTGATGTCTGCAACTTATTTTTTAAATACATTAAAAAAATTAGATGGGTTAATAGAAGAATAGATGGACAGACAGTAATAAAGTAGATATAACAAAACATTAACAATTATATAATCTATGTAGTGAGTGTTCTGGGGTTCACTGTATAATTCTTTTTATTTTTCTGTGTGTCTGAAAATTTCCATAATAAAATGTTGGACAAAAATAAAGACAACATTCAGAATTCAAAAGGAAAAAAATATTAAACATAAACATGCTTCCTTAAATATAAACAAGCTTCCTTTTACATAATAGTATTTTAATCTGTCTGAGTGAATATCAGACGTTACTATCTTCTGAAGAACAAAAGTTAAAGAATAACATATTTTTAAAAATTTGAAAGACATACCCGAATTTCTTGAAGGTTGTGAAAATTATTCCCCACCCTGACTGAGATCTTGCTTGGAGTATAACTTTCATCAGATTTATAGTCTGCATAAATACACAATGTCTTCACTGTTGTTTTTCTTCTAAAAACAATAAAATTAAAAATTTTTAAGAAAGTCCTTCATCACAATTAAACATTATTTCCAAAGCATCTTCTCTTTTGATTGTAAAAATCATAGGTTGTTAAAATGAGTATTTGAATCAATGATTTTCATTTCCTTTAATTTCAACAATGATGAAAAAAAAAGAACATGTAAAAATATACAGATACAGTAATATTTTACTATCATCCAGAACATGGCCAAGAACCAGATTTGAGCAAAGAAGGAACAGTTCAGCCAAAACAGGTACCTTAGAGTATAAAAGAACATTAAGGATTTCAGCCTTCTTTACCTTTATTTCAGCAAAGACATCATTCTAACAAGCTTTGTTTTTTTTAACTTTAGTAGCTAATCGCTTAATTTCCTATACCAATACCTGAAAATAACCAGCTGAGAAATTGAGTCTAGCAGAGAAAACATTTTTTAAAACAGAAAGCATGATCTGTTACTTAATGCAAGAAATCAAATTGCTCTTGTTTTTAAAATATATATATCTTAAGGAGATAAGCAAAGAAAATATAACAGAAAACTAATCTCAGAAAAAATGTAGTAGCCAAAAAATATATGAAAAGATGTTCCTTCTCTAACCAAAGAAACAAAAATTGGACATATTAGTTTTTATTATTCTAATGGCAAATATTAAAATGACTGATAATACCCCAAGTTGATTAGAAGAAGGTACTTCAAAAGCTAGGTAATAGTTACAAAACCATTGATGCACTAATTCGACTTCTAAGGATGCATTAAAAGACAATTTTAAAACAACTGCTCAAAAATTGATACAGAAAATGTTCATTGTCCTTTGGGTAAATTACCGACAAATTATAAACAACCTAAATATTCACCCCACTAAGGAAGTGGTTAAATAAATTATAATAAATTTGTTTCAGTTTGTGAAAGCTGTCGGAATGCGACATACCAGAAATGGGATGGCTTTTACAACAGGACTGATTTGCTTACAAGTTTACAGTTCTAAAGCCATGAAAATGTCCAAATTAAGGCATCAACAGGATAACACCTTCTTTGAAGAAAGGCTGCTGGCAATACATGGGAAGGCACACGGCTAGTGTATGCGGTCCTTCTCTCCCAAGTTCCGTTGCTTTCAGCTTCTGGCTTCAGTGGCTTCCTCTCTCAGCTCCTCTGGGAGACTTTTCTCTAAGCTCCCTAGGCTTTTTTTTTGTCTTTTATCCTCTCATAAATGACTCCAGTAAAAGGATTAAGACTCACACTGAATGGGGTGGGTCACATCTCAACTGAAATAACCTAACCAAAAAGGTCCCACCTACAACAAGTCTGCATACGTAGGAATAGATTAAAAGAACATGGCCTTTTTTGGGTACATAACAGCTTCCAAACCACTATACTCCACCCTCAGGGCCCCAAAAAGACATGTTCTTTCCATATACAAAATACATACATTCCATTACAATATCACAAAAGCCCTAACTCATTTCAGTTACAATATTAAGTACAAAGACTCATCAGAATCAGTTACAGGCATGGTATGTCCTGTGCCAAATTTCCCCTCAGGCTGTGGACCTGTGAAACTCAGAACAAGTTATATGCTTCCAATATTCAAAGGAGGGACAGTCATAGGATAAAAATTCCTATTGCCATAGGGAGAAACTGAAAGGAAAACGGGACGATCCCAAACAGTTCTGAAAAACTGCAGGGCAAACTTCATTAGATTTCCACATATGAGAGTCATCTATAGAATGACATTTTATCCTCGGGGCTTAAGAGAGCGGCAGTCCCACCTTTCCAAGGGTTTACACAGCACCCTGCTCTCTCCAAACACTGGGGTGAGGGCTCCAACATCTCCAAACACTGGGGAGATGGTCATGCTCTCGGCCCCACCCTCCTCAAGCAATAAGGTGGCAGCCGGACTGTAGGCTATCTCCAGCACACAGCTCACCCCCCTCAGGACTGTGCAGTGGCAGCCAGGATCTCCCCAAACCCCAGAGAATCTGTTCCACCCTCCCTGAAGCCTGGGGCAGCAGCACTCTTCCTGAACAACAGGGTGGAAGGCTCGCCCTCTTCAAACTCCGGGGTAAACCCACCCTCTCCATGTGCATGGTGGGTCCACTCTCGTGGCTGGAGGTTCCTTGGCTCCAGCCTTAGCTTCCATGGTTCTGCCTTTGAAGTCATTTTTCCTTCAATCTGTCCCTTTTCTGTCCCTTTTAGTCCAAGCTGGCAGTGATTCTGTTCATACTGATCTCACAAAAAACTCATCAGTTTCACATGCAGTACATAGGGATGCCAACCGTCAGACAATAGGACTTTCCATAAATCCTTTCTGGATAGCTGCATTTCCAATTCTGACTTGTACTGAAATGGCTGGCTGGTTCCATGATTGGTTAAATCTTCACATGGGGTACTATTCTCTGAGGACTCGTTTCCTGAAAGCTCATAATTTTCCAAACTAATCTCTGGTTTCTCTGTACGAAGAATTCAGTTCTCAGCTTATCCCTTTCCTCTCACATTTTACTATAAGCTGCAAGGAGAGCCCAGGATGCACTTTCCAAATTTAACTTGGAAATCTTCTCAGCTAAGTATCTAAGCTCGTCTCTTTCAAATTTTGCCTTCCATCCAAACCACGACTCAATTTTGCCAAATTATCTTCCTAAAACAACGATCGCCTTTCTTCCAGTTTGCAATGACATCATTCCAGTTTGCTAATGCTGCCGTTATGCAAAATCCCAGAACTGGACTGGCTTTTATAAAGGGGGTTTATGTGGTTACAAATTTACAGTCTAGGGTCATAAAAGTGTCCAAACTAAGGCATCAACAAGAGGATACCTTCACAGAAGAATGGCTGATGGCATCTGGGACACCTCTGTCAGCTGAGAAGGCACATGGCTAACATCTGCTGTTTGTCTGCTCCAGGGTTGTGTTTCAAAATGCTTTCTCCAAAATGTCTCTGGGTTTCTGTCTGCATCTCCAAGCATCTCCAAGCATCAGCAAGTGTCTAGGTCTGTGTCAGCTCTTAACTTCTCTCTTAAATACTCCAGTAAACTAATCGAGACCCATACTGAATGGGCAGGATCCAGACCTCCATGGAAATAATTCAATCAGAGGTTGCACCCTAATCAACAGACTAATCAGTCTGTCCCACAAAATTGTATTAAAGAATATGGCTTTTCTGGGGGGCATAATATATCCAAACAAGCACATTTCACCCCTTACTCCATAAAGACATGTTCTTTCCAAATGCAAAAATACACTCATTCCATCACAATGCAGATAAATACAAAGTCTTAACATTTGCCATTGGCTGTGGACCTGTGAAACTCAGAACAAGTTATCTGCTCCCAATATACAAAAAGGGACAGTCATAGGATAAATGTTCCCACTGCCATAGGGAAAAATTGGCAGGAAAACAGGGTTCAAAGGTCCAAAACAATTCCTAAAACCCACAGGGTAAACTTCACTAGATTTCAAAGTATGAGAGTCATTTATAGAATGACGTTTTATCCTTGGGGCTATAGAGAGCAGGAGTCCAACCTTTTCCAAGGGCCATTGTGGCAGCCCCTCCAAACGCTGGGGTGAGTGCTCCAACATACCCATGCATTGGGGAGACTACCTTCTTCTTGGTTCCACCCTCTCAAACATTGGGGTGGCACTCAGAGTCTCTTCCATTTCCGGGGCACATACTCAACCCCTTCATAGCAGTGGGGTGGCGGCCAGGCTCTCCCTAATCCCCAGGCAATGTGCTCCACCCCCTTTGAGGCCTGGGGTGGCGGCACTCTTCCTGAGCATCCAGGCAGAAGCCCACCCTCTGCCCCCAGGGCAAACTCATCCTTTCCACATGCATGGATTGCTCTGCTCTCCTTGCCCAAGATTTCTTGGCTTCAGACCTCGGCTTCCATGGTTCTGCCTTCTCTGAAAAAATTTTTCTTTCAATCTGTCCCTTTTAGTCCAGACTGGCAGTAGTTTTGTTTATACAGCTCTCACAAAAAAATCTGTTTGCTTGGCATGCAGCATACAGTGGTCAAAACCATTAGACAATGGGACTTTTCACAGATCCTTTCTGGATAACTCCATCCCCAATCCTGACTTGTACTGAAATGGCTGCTGGTTCCAAGTTTCCTTAAACCCTCAGGTGGGGCTGTAGCCTCTGTGGTTTCACTTTCTGGAAGCCCAGAGTTTTCTAGACCATAAATTTCTGGTTTCTTTGTACCCAAGAGTTCAGTTGTCAGCTTATCTCTTTCATCTCACATTTTACTATAAGCTGCAAGAAGAAGTCAGGCTGCATTTTCCACATTTTGTTTTGAAATCTCTTCAGTTAAATATCCCAGCTCATCACTTTCAAATTCTGCCTTCCATGGACTCAGTTTTAACAAATTCTCTGCCACTTTAAAACAAGGATCACCTTTCTTTCAGTTGGCAATGACATATTCATCATTTCTGTTTAAGGCCTCATCAGAAGTATCTTTAGAGTCCATATTTCTACTAACAGTAGAACACGGCATTTTCTGGGGTACACAACAGTTTCCAAACCACCACAATATCCATCCGATGAAATACTATACAACTATTTAAAATAATCATGCAAATATATAGTTACAACAGAGAAAAGCAGATCAAACAGCATAAACAGAAGAATCACATTTTGGGACAAATCAAAAAAACAAAGGGATAAAAAATTATGTATAGAAAAGGATCTAAAAGAATTATACTAAAATAGTCATAGTGACTATTTGGGTGAAGCGGAATTATGGAAGATCATTATTTTCTTCTCCATGATTTTCTATATTTTCTGAATAAAATTTCACAATAAGCATGTATTATTTTGGTCATCAGAAAAGAAAAACATAAGACAAATTTAAAGATCAACCCATAAAAAATATTAAAAAGTTAATTTAAATGTGCTTTAAAAGTTAAGTTCTAGCATAAACTGGTACTAACTTAATAACAATGAGCTCCTTGAGCAGAAGCAGTCTGTGTCAAAAGTCAGCCCATAAAAACAGCAGGGGATCTGTAGCTTTTGGTGAGAGGACCAAACTTTTATAGATCAAGCTATTCATCAGAGAGGAGTAGGGAATATTAAGGACTTCTCCTCATATGATTAAGATAGATCAAGACATAAAATGTTAAATACCCAGAAACTGCTGACAGGATAAATACCATTACTTGGTTTTCACAAGAAGTCAGAGGTATCAAACTGGCAGCTTTCTCTTTCTGCTGGGCCAGGAAAGGAGACAAGAGAGGAAGCAAAAGAAGAATCAGAAATTTTGAAGGGCATACAAAAGACCTTTTCCCTGACGAGCAATAAACTGATCTTAAAGGTCTTTCTTACTATGGAGAGATCACAGATCATGAAGATTATTCTTAAAGACTTAAAAAAAAAAAAAAAGTAGGCCTAAAGTATCACACCTTCTGCTCAGAATAATTTTATTTCCAAGTAATGAAATTCAGGATAACTTAGACACTGAAACCTAGAAGAAAATCACAGTGAAGTTAAAAAGGTAAGAAATAATAAAATGAATGATAATAAAAAACAACAGCAGCAGCAGCAGCAAATAGCAAACAATACTTTGTGTCTGGTCCAGAAGTAATGCTTTGTATGTATTGTCTAATTTATTACTCAACCTTAAGCTATAGAAACTTATCACCTTCATTTTACTAATAAAAATGTTAATTACACTTAGCTTAATAACACACTTAAAGTGAAAAACCTAGTAGGTAGGTACAGTCAAGATTCAGATGGACATCTCACGTGATCTTAATCACTATAGAATATTGCCTTCCTTTTACTTAATTGCACTTAGCTTGTTCAACGGTCATTGAAACTAGTGTACAATGTGATATGCAGATACTTGTAGTTGTTTAAATTTTATCTAAACTATGGGTTCTTATCCTAATGTCCATGTATCCCCAGAAATTATATGCATAATATATGCTTATGTACATCTTTTTATTGGATTTGCGAAGGAAACCATGACCTCAACAAAACTTCAATACTATTATTTTAAAAGGCAGCATTAAAACCTTTAAGATAATGAGACATGCCAGCTTTCAGACTGGCTCAAAACATCATTATAATAATAATCACCATATGCTGAATGCTTACTATGCAAGGCATTTGTGCTAAACTCTTGGGATAAGGTATTGGGGGAGGAAAGACGGAGGATTAGATTTCTTCCTCCCTCCTCCTATTCCAGTAGTAATACTTCTGCCCTCTCTCCCTATCTCCAGAGAAAGTGCTGCTGGCAGAAAACAAACATTTGCTCTGTTCCCTCATGCCACAAATTTAATAGGGACAGGCTCTACTTGGTCTAGCACTTTTAAAACTGGATGGGTAAGTCTATTTAATTCTATGATTCAATATAAGGAAATAGAATTGACTGCAAATATAAGCCCCTTTCTCAAACATCGGTTTTGTCATTTTATAAGAGTAATATTTGGTCCTGTACCTGCTGACTCATCACTAATTTCTCAACTGGTTTGGAACCCATGAAATCCCAACAAAATATTCATAGCAGATATTCCTAGTTGCCTACCTAATCAATCCTTTCTTATCATTATTCATAAAATCCAACTAAAAGACTACATTCCCCAGCTTCCCTTTAAGCTAGGTATGACCATATAACTAAGTTTGGGCCAGTAATATTTAAATCAAATGATTATGTGACTTAAAGCTTCTTTAAAAGGGAAACTGCCCTTATTATGGTCAAATTGGCTAGGTTATGGTATGGTTTCCAGTTGTTTGGTTAAGCACTGGCCTCCTTATTACTATAAGGTGAGGGCATTTTGTAGATGGTATTTGCATCTACAATCAACGAAGAAGGCTGCTCTCAGCAATGTCAGTCTCCTAATCCAATCAGCTGGAAGTCTTAAAAAACCAGAACTAAGAGTATCAGAGATCAGAAGAATTTCAGCTTCAACTTCAGCATTGGTTCTTGCTGAAATTTCCAGCTATCCAGCTTCCCCCGGGAAATTTGGACTAAGGACTTCAACATCAGCTCTACTGGAGTTTCTAGCTGCAGCCTACCCTTTGGAATTCGGAACATGTCAGTCCCCACGACAGCATGAGCCAATTCCTCACAATAACTCTCTTGAACCCTAACACAGCCCTTTGAGCTTTCCCACATTACTCCTTCCAGCTGCCTGAAACATGGACACAATAAGTGGAATTCCAGTAGGCATCTTAGACCATGAGGAAACCTTGAGGATAGAATCCATAAGCTAAGAATGGTAGAATGGAGAGAAAGTAGGAATCTGGGCCCATGAGCATACTGTGGGGCTGCCATGTCACTTCCAGACAGTCAGACTCTTCTTGCATGACACAGAAATAAACCTTTACCTTGTATAAAACATTGCTGGACTCCCCGAAGATGGCGGTTAGGAGAGACAGGGCAAAAAAACACCTCCATGAAAAATACTAGATAAAAGCCAGAAAGTGACCCAGAACACCAGTTCCAGTGATGCACCAGCTGGACAAGGTCTGCTAAATCCACAGGGACCGTGCACTTGGTGAAACCGGGACTCTGCATTCTGAAACGAGTGAGTAAGCCTGCTGAATATCCGGCAGCTACATTCTGGTGTGGGGAAACCGTGAGTTGGCATTTGGAGTCGGACTATTTCTTTCTGAAAAACCCAAAAGCAGCTGTGGATACAGCAGCAAGAACCGCACAGTGAAGCACGGCAGGAATGGGCAGTGCGAGCGTCTCAATATATGGTGTGGACAATAGCCTTTTGCACACCCGCAGCTAATTGTCTCGGAGCAAGGAAGGCAGAGGTTAGCCAAAAGGGGGAAATAAAACAACCCTTACAGCCATCTTCCCGGCGGGCTGGGAACACTCCTGCCTGGTGCCACAGCCACAGGCCAGAGCCATGCCAGAAAACCCAGTTTGATGGGAAGTGTTTCCAGCAACATGTGCACACACCACAATATCAGGCATGGACAATAGCCTTTCGTGCACCCACAGCTAATTGTCCAGGAGCTAGGAAAGCGGAGCTGTGTGAAAAGGCGGAAATTAACACGTCCCATGTGGCCATCCTTTCAGCAGGCTGGGAACACCCCTACACAGCCCGGCAGCCCAGAACTTCCCTTGAGGGAAGGCACACACATCCGACATGCACTTGTGATGTAGCACAGCCTTCCCTCAGCAGAGGCCCTAGGAGGGCACAACTTGGAAGAGGGACCCACTCGGAAATCCCAGGGACCATACACCAATACCAAGGACTTGTGGGTCAGTGGCAGAGACAATCTGTAGTGAGACTGAAATGAAGGTTTAGGCTCTTGCAACAGCTTTAAATCTCCAGGAACACCTGGGAGATTTGATTATTAAAGTTGCCCTCCCTTCCTAACTGCTCAGACACATGCCCCACATTCAGGGCGGACAGCACCAACACACGCAAACTTGGTGCACCAATTGGACCCCACAAGAATCAGACCCCCACACACGACAAAGACAAAGTTGGGGAGAACTGGCTTGCGGGGAATAAGTAGCTCACAAATGCCACCTGCTGATTAATTAGAGAAAGTGTACACCACCAAGCTGTAGATCTGACAAATTAGAAATAAGTCTTCGAATTAGTCTACATATCCTAAAAGAACCCTATCTTCTTTGGCTAGCCAGTGAAGCGTTTCCTGAGGAGTTCATCAAACACCTTCATTGAAATTGCCAGTTTGCTGCCTGTTCTACAAAATTTGGACTCTTGCATACCCACAGTTGTTTGAACCTAACAGAGAGCCCAAGAGGTGGTCAATGAAGCTGGAAAGTGTCATAGGCAGGCAGCCACAAATCTGACTACAGAAGAAGGATCTGGAATTAAGAAATAAAGGAATCCAGAAGCTTTAGAAAGAGGAAGACCCAGAAACCCTGAAGTTGCCAGTTCAGGGACCCAGCCAGGAATATATGCCAGATATGACTTCTAGACTGTTCCACAGTTCTGTCTCCCCAGTCTCCCTTTAAATGCTCTCCTCTTCTTAGGGTAGCTTAGTTCAACCCTCAATTTCTGTAGACTGCATTATGGCAATAAACTCCTAACTAGCTCTCTGCAACAGGCTGTCCATTCAGCTGCCCAGGTGACCTTTCTAAAATACAATCACATTATGCTTCAAATCTTTTCATGGCCACCCTACCACCTATGGGATCAAGACCAAACTCTTTAATATGTCATATGAAGCCCTTCGCATATTGGCTTCCACGTGCCTTTCAATCTTCATATCTTCCAATTTCTATATTCTAGTGATACCCAACTAAATGGAGTTCTCTGCTTACCTTCACTTACTGTGCCAGTTTGAATGTATTATGCCCCCAAAACACCATTATCTTTTATGCAATCTTGTGTGGGCAGACTATTAGTGTTAATTAGATTGTAATTCTTTGATAGAGATGCAACCCACCAAACTGTAGGTGATAACTCTGATCGGATTATTTCCATGGAGGTGTGGCCTTGCCCATTCAGTGTGGGCCTTGATTAGTTTACTAGAGCACTGTATAAGCTCAGACAGAAGGAGCGAGCTTGCTATAGCCAAGAGGGACACTTTGAAGAATGCACAGGAGCTGAGAGAGGAACTGCAGTTTACAGAGACATTTTGGAGATGGCCATTGAAAGCAGACACCAGCCACGTGCCTTCCCAGCTAACAGAGGTTTTCTGAATGCCAATGGCCATCCTCCAGTGAAGGGAACCACTGCCAGCCTGGACTATAAGGGACAGACCAAAGGAAAATTTTCTTCAAAGGCAGAACCATGGAAGCTGAGGTCTGGAGTCAAGAAACCTCAACCAGGAAAGTGGACACACCCATGCATGTGGAGAGGGTGAGTTTGCCCTGGAGCTTGCAGATGGTGGACGTTCCTCCCCATTGTTCAGGAAGAGTGCTGCTGATCCAGAGTTCTGAGATGCCTTGGGAACTGAGGGGAGTTGGCCACCATGTTGTTCAGGAAAAGAAGGCTGCCCCATGCTTCAGAGAGGGTGCAGCACATTCCCCAGGTTGGGGAAGGTCTGACTGCCACTTCTAAGGGGATGGAGCCTGTGCCTCAGTGATGGCACAGAATCTGGGTGCCACCCAGATATCTGAGGGGAGTGGAGCTGAGAACAAGGTGGTGTCCCCAATACTTGGGTATGTTGGAGCAATCACCCCAGTGTTTGGAGAGAACAGGGCTGCCACACAGCCTTGGAAAGGGTAGTACTCCTGCTCTCTCAAGCCCCAAGGATAAAATGTCACTCTATAGATGACTCCCAGACTTAGAATCTAATGGAGTTTGCCCTGCAGGTTTCAGGAATTATTTGGGTCCCATGATCCTTGTTTTCCTTCCAATATCTCCTTATGACAATGGGAATGTGTATCCTATGTGTATATTGGAAGCAGATAACTTGTTTTAAGTTTCACAGGTCCACAACCAGAGGAGAATTTTGCCTTAGGACAAACCATACCTGTAACTGATTTTAATAAGACTTTGCATTTATCTGTTGTTACTGAAATGGCTTAAGCTTTTGAGATACTGTGATGGAACGAATGTATTTTACATATGGAAAGCACATGTCTTTTTGGGGTCCAGAGGGTGGAATATACTGTTTTGAATCTGTTATGTACCACATAAAAGATTATGTTCTTTAAATCCACTCTTGTGGGGCAGACCTATTGTTGGTGGGATCTTTTGATTAGGTTGTTTCCATGGAGATTAGACCGACCCAATTGTGGCTGGGACCTTTTGATTAGATTATTTCCATGGAGATGTGACCCTGTCCATTCAAGATGGGTCTTAGTTTACTGGAGTCCTTAAGAGAGCTCAGGGAGAGAGAGGGATCTCAGAGTCAACACAGACCCAGACGTTTGGAGATGCTAAACAAAGAGCTGAAGCCTAGAGTTTGCCTGGGAGAAGCTAAGAGAGAACCCACAGATGCTTAAAGAGAAAGCCACTGGAATGAGCAGCTGAAAACAATGCAATCTGGGAGCAAAGGACCAGCAGATGCCAGCCATATTCCTCCCCAGAAGACAGGTGTTCTGGATGCCACTGGCCTTTCTTCAGTGAAGAACTGAAATGACAGAACCTCTCAACTCTCTCGGGAAGAGTCTGGGGAGAGTCCTGAATTCTACCAGCCTGGAGAACAAAGCGGAGAAGAAAGGCCCTGACCACATCGTGGATCCAAGGTTTGTGGCTGAGATAGGAGGGCAAAAGCTGCTATAGAAATTTCAGGTATCATCAGACTTGTCACCAGTAATGAGGTGGAGTAGCTGGAGACCTTATGCGAGTGCCCAACATGGAGTGAGCTCATATAGACAAATGTGTGGTGAAGTTAAGGTTTGGGTAATTTAGGTAAAGTTGGGCTGTGAGGGCAAATGAGGGCAGGGGCCATATTCCACCAACTGGAGAGGAACCTGACCTTGCACACTGCTGGGGTGCGGGCTGCACTGCCTCAGCAATGCGGGCTTGTGGAGGCCGCAACCAAGTCTGCCCTGTTGACATCCTGCGGTGGCTCCCGGCGGCGACATACCCCGCATTCAGCTGTTGGTCCGTGCTGCACCTAGAACACAACCCGCATTCCTCACCCTGCCCAGCTCTGGAGGGGCATTCTCGGCACCTAACCCAAGGCTTGTGTGCCCAGCTGTGGAGAGCCCCGAAGTTCAGTGTGTCTGCCTTCTCCTGTACTGTGGGCATGGCTGTGACTGCCCTGTCACCTCCTTCTCAGATGACTACATCTCAAAGTGGGCTTCTGAAATACAGCCATCATCTAACAGCCCTGGGCTGGACTCCCGCCAAATCCTGCCCCCACCCAAGTGCGCTGAGTAACCACTGAGCACAACTTGCTCCAACAACCTGGGTTCACACCATGTTCCACCGTAGATTAGCTCTGGAACTGGGCAAGCCGCTTCACTGCACTGTGCCTCAATTTCCTCACCTATACATGGAGGTAATACTAGTAACCACTTCAAGGGGGTTTTTTGTGACTAAACGAACTAGTTTATGTTCAGCGTTTAGTAACTGGATCCAGAAGATGCGTGCTTAAATGATGCCATGGTAACAAATGCATCGAGTTTTCGCATAACTTGCCCAGTAAAGAACAAAGAAATCCTTAAAAAAAAAAAAAAAAAAAAAAGAAGCCTATCAAGTCAAGCAAATACCAAGAGGCCAAAAACAATGGAAAACTTTAAAGCATATGAAAAAATCAGACGATATGGAAAACCCAAACCCAAACACCCAAATAAAAAGATCAGAGGACACGCAGTACTTGGAGCAATTAATCAAAGAACTAAAGACAAACAATGAGAGCATGGCACAGGACACAAGGACATGAAGAAAAACCTAGAAGAGCATACAAAAGAAACTGCAAGCGTAAATAAAAAAAAACAGATGATCTTACGGAAATAAAAGAAACTGCTGACTAAATTAAAAAGAGTCTGGATACTCACAGTAGAAGACTAGAGGAAGCTGAACAACGAATCAGTGACCTGGAGGACCATAAAATAGAAAATGAAAGAACAAAAGAAAGAATGGGGAAAAAAACAGAAAAAATCAAAACGGATCTCAGGGATATGATAGATAATATAAAACATCTAAATATAAGACTCATCAGTGTCCCAGAAGGGAAAGAGAAGGGTAAAGGTCTAAAAAGAGCATTCAAAGAAATTGTTTGGGCAAAGCATAAATGCCCAGTGAACTCCAAATAGAATAAATCCAAATAAACCCACTCCAAGACATATTCTGATCAGACTCTGAAATACTGAAGAGAAGGAGCAAGTTCTGAAAGCAGCAAGAGAAAAGCAATTCACCACATACAAAGGAAACAACATAAGACTAAGTAGTGACTACTCAGCAGCCACCATGGAGGCGAGAAGGCAGTGGAATGACATATCTAAAATTCTGAGAGAGAAAAATTTCCAACCAAGAATACTTTATCCAGCAAAGCTCTCCTTCAAATTTGAGGGAGAGCTTAAATTTTTCACAGACAAACAAATGCTGAGAGATTTTGCTAATAAAAGACGTGCCCTACTTGAGATACTAAAGGGAGCCCTACTGACAGAGAAACAAAGAACGGAGAGAGGAGATGGAGAAAGAGACTCAATATTGGTTCATTAAAGGACAATAAGAGAGAGAGGGAAAAAAAATATATCTGACAAACATAAACCAAAAGATAGGATGGCTGATTCAAGAAATGCCTTCACAGTAATAACACTGAATGTAAATGGATTAAACTCCCCAATTAAAAGATATAGAGTGGCAGAATGGATCAAAAAATATGAACCATCAATATGATGCATACAAGAGACTCATCTTAGACACAAAGACGCAAAGAAATTGTAAGTGAAAGGATGGGAAAAAATATTTCATGCAAGCTACAGCCAAAAGAAAGCAGGAGTAGAAATATTAATCTCAGATAAAATAGTCTTTAAATGCAAGGATGTTATGAGAGACAAAGAAGACCCCTCCATACTAATAAAAGGGCAATTCAACAAGAAGAAATAACAATCATAAATGTTTATGTACCCAATCATGGTGCCACAAAATACGTAAGACAAACACTGGCAAAACTAAAGGAAGCAATGGATGTTTCCACAATAATTGTGGGAGACTTCAACACATCACTCTCTCCTATAGATAGATCAACCAGACAGAAGACCAATAAGGAAACTGAAAACCTACACAATCTGATAAATGAATTTGATTTAACAGACATATATAGAACATCACATATCAAATCACCAGGATACACATTCTTCTCTAGGGCTCAGGGAAATTTCTCCAGAATAGACCATATACTGGGACATAAAACAAGCCTCAATAAATTTTTTAAAAAAAGAAATTATTCAAAGCACATTCTCTGACCACAATTGAATACAATTAGAAGTCAATAACCATCAGAGACTTCAAAAATTCACAAATACCTGGAGGTTAAACAACACATTCCTAGAGAATCAGTGGGTTAAAGAAGAAATAGCAAGCGAAATTGCTAAATATATAGAAACGAATGAAAATGAGAACACAACATATCAAAACCTATGCATTGCAGCAAAAGCAGTACTGAGGGGGAAGTTTATAGCACTAAACACAAACATCAAAAAGGAAGAAAGAGCTAAAATCACAGAACTAATGGAGTAACTGAAGAAGCTAGAAAATGAATAGCAAACTAATCTGAAACCAAGTAGAAGAAAAGAAATAACAAGGATTAAAGCAGAAATAAATGACATAGAGAAAAAAAATACAATAAATAACACCAAGAGTTTGTTCTTTGAGTAGATCAACAAGATTGACAAGCTCCTAGATACACTGACAAAATCAAAAAGAGAGAAGACCCATATAAGCAAAATAATGAATGAGAAAGGTGACATTACTGCAGATCCCAAAGAAATATAAAAAATTCTAAGAGGATACTATGAACAACCGTATGCCAACAAACTGGATAATGCAGAGGAAATGGACAATTTCCTGAAACCATATGAACAACCTAGACTGACCAGAGAAGAAATAGAAGACCTCAACCAACCAATCACAAGCAAAGAAATCCAATCAGTCATCAAAAAACGTCCCACAAATAAATGCCCAGGACCAGATGGCTTCACAGGGGAATACTACCAAACTTTCCAAAAAGAACTGACACCAATCTTACTTAAATTCTTTCAAAACATTGAAGAAAATGGAACGCTACCTAACTCATTTTATGAAGCTAACATCAATCTAATACCAAAACCAGGCAAAGATGCCACAAAAAATGAAAACTAAAGGCCAATCTCCCTAATGAATATAGACACAAAAATTCTCAACAAAATACTTGCAAATCGAATCCAAAGACACATTAAAAAAATCATACACCTTGACCAAGTGGGGTTCATTCCAGGCATGCTAGGATGGTGCAACATAAGAAAATCATCCAATGCAATACAACACATTAACAAATCAAATTGGAAAAATCAAATGATCATCCCAATAGATGCTGAAAAAGCATTCAACAAAATCCAACATACTTTTTTTGATACAAACACTTTAAAGGTAGGAATTGAAGGAAATTTCCCCAATAAGATAAAGCATTTATATGAAAACCCCACAGAGAGCATAGTACTCAATGGTGAGAGAATGAATGCCTTCCATCTAAGATCAGGAATGAGACAAGGATGCCCACTGTCACCACTGTTATTCAAGTGCTAGAAGTGCTAGCCAGCGCCATCTGGCAAGACAAAGAAATGAAAGGCATCCAAATTGCAAACAAGAAGTAAAACTGTCATTATTTGCAGATGATATGATCTTATATCTGGAAAACCCAAGAAATCAACAATACAGCTACTGGAGCTAAAAACTTTAGTAAAGTAGCAGGGTGCAAGATTAATGCACATAAGTCAGTAACGTTTCTGTAAGCTAGAAATGAACAAAGTGAAGAGACACTCAAGAAAAAGACACCGTTTTCCATAGCAACTAAAAAAATCAAGTACCTAGGAATAAACTTAACCAAGGATGTAAAAGACCTATACAAAGAAAACTACATAACTCTACTAAAAGAAATAGAAAGGGACCTTAAAAGATGGAAAAATATTCCATGTTCATGGATAGAAGACTAAAAATCATTAAGATGTCAATTCTACCCAAACTCATCTACAGATTCAATGTAATTCCAATCAAAATTCCAACAACCTACTTTGCAGACTTGGAAAAGCTAGTTATCAAATTGATTTGGAAAGGGAAAATGCCTCGAATTCCTAAAAACACTCTAAAATAGAAAAACGAAGTGGGAGGACTCACACTCCCTGACTTTGAAGGTTACTCTAAAGCCACAGTTGTCAAAACAGCATGGTACTGGCCCAAAGATAGATATAGCTCGATCAATGGAATCGAATTGAGAATTCAGAGATATATCCCCAGATCTACGGCCAACTGATCTTTGATAAGGCCCCCCAAAGCCACTTAACTGGGACATAACAGTCTTTGCAACAAATGGGGCTGGGAGAGTTGGATATCCATATCCAAAAGAATGAAAGAGGACCCCTACCTCACACACTAAACAAAAATTACCTCAAAGTGGATCAAAGACCTCAATATAAAAGAGAGTGCCATAAAAACTCCTAGAAGATAATGTAGGGAGACATCTTCAAAACCTTGTATTAGGAGGTCACTTCCTAGACCTTACACCCGAAGCACAAGCAACAAAGAAAAAAATATATAAATGGGAACTCCTCAAGCTTAGAAGTTTCTGTACCTCAACGGAATTTGTCAAAAGGTAAAGAGGCAGCCAACTCAATGGGAAAAACTTTTGGAAACCATGTATCTAGCAAAAGACCAATATCTTGCATATATAAAAAAATCCTACAACTCAATGACAATAGTACAGACAGCCCAATTATAAAATGGGTAAAAGATATGAAGAGACAGTTCTCTGAAGGGGAAATACAAATGGCCAAGAAACACATGAAAATATGTTCAGCTTCACTAGCTATTAGAGAGATGCAAATTAAGACCATAACGAGATACCATCTCATACCAATTAGAATGACTGCCATTAAACAAACAGAAATCTACAAATGATGGAGAGGATGTGGAGAAATTGGAACTCTTATTCATTGTTGGTGGGACTGTATAATGGTTTAGCCACTCTGGAAGTCAGTCTGGCAGCTCCTTAGAAAACTAGATACAGAATTACCCTTCCATCCAGCAATGCACTTCTTGGTGTATATCTGGATGATATGAAAGCAGTGACGTGGACAGATATCTGCATGCCAATGTTCACAGCAGCATTATTCTCAGTTGCCAAGAGATGGAAACAATCCAAATGTCCTTCAACAGATGAGTGGATAAATAAAATGTGGTATATACACACGATGGAATACTATGCAGCAATAAGAAGGAATGATGTTGTGAAACATATGACAACTTGGATGAACCTTAAAGACATAATGCTGAGTGAAATAAGCCAGGCACAAAAAGAGAAACATTATATGCTACCACTAATGTGAACACTGCTGGGGGAGAATGCCGGGGGGGGTTGGGCTTCCCCACCTCGATGGTTGCTGATTTGCTCACAGACACTGGGGACTGGTGGTTTGATGGGCTGAGCCCTCAATCATGGGACTTGCCCTTGGGAAGACTGTTACTGCAAAGGAGAGGCTAGGCCTACCTATAATTGTGCCTAAGTGTCTCCTCCTGAATGCCTCTTTGTTGCTCAGATGTGGCCCTCTCTCTCTAGCTAAGCCAACCTGGCAGGTGAAATCACTGCCCTCCCCACTACGTGGGATCTGACATCCAGCCATGTAAATACCCCTGCAATGTGGAATACGACTCCGAGGGAGGAATCTGCACTTGGCTTGGTGGGACGGAGAACATCTTCTTGACCAAAAGGGGGATGTGAAAGGAAATGAAATAAGTTTCAGTGGCTTAAAGATTCCAAAAGGAGCCGAAAGGTCACTCTGGTGGGCACTCTTACGTACAATATAGATAACCCTTTTTAGGTTCTAAGGAATTGGAATAGATAGCAGTAAATACCTGAAACTATCAAACTACAACCCAGAATCCTTGAATCTTGAAGACAATTGTATAAAACTGTAGCTTATGAGGGGTGACAATGTGATTGGGAAAGCCATATGGATCACACTCCCCTTTGTACAGTATATGGATAGATGAGTAGAAAAACAGGGACAAAAAAACAAAACAAAACACCCAATGTTCTTTTTTACTTCAATTGTTCTTTTTCACCTTAATTTTTATTCTTATTACTTTTGTGTATGTGGTAATGAAAATGTTCAAAAATTAATTTTGGTGATGTACGCACAACTATATGGTGGTACTGTGAACAACTGAATGTACTCTTTGTATGACTGCATGGTGTATGAATATATCTCAATAAAATTGAATTATTAAAAAAATGTAAAAAAAAAAAAACATTGCTATTAGAGGCTTTGTTACTAGCCGCAATCATTCCTAGTCAATACAGCATTATTATGCCCACATTATATATGAAGAAACTGAGGTGCAGATCAGATTAAGCAAATAGCCTACAAATGCACCAGAATTTATACTAGCACAAGAATTTGAATCTAGGTCTGTAAGACTAAACTATATATGAGAAATTAATAACTCCTGAGGAACAAGACTTAATAAATAAAAATAAAAATGATTATAAAGGGCTTCCAGTTGACCAAAATGGCAGTGTAAGATGTTCCAAGTGCCATTCATCCACAGAATCTTTGAACAATGAGTGAAAACTTGTAAAGCCATCATACTCAAAACTCCAGAAAACATCTAAAGGATGGCAGTAACTGCATGAGTGCCGAATCAAAAACACAGCTTTAAAAAGGACAGGAAAATCTCAAGGAGCCTAGGCAAGCTCTTCACCCACTGCTTCCATGGCATGGTATGGAGCCAGCCTGCACACCATTGTGGATCTCTGGCTCTGTTACAGCGGAAGCAGAGTAACTTCTCTCTGCATACTGGGTGCCTGTATATCTGTTGATGCTAATCTATCCAGTGGCAGTATAGAACACTGAACCAGGCAACTCCTCTCCGGCTTGCCCTCACAGAACTTGCCCTGAGCCAAAGCAACTTGCTGACAGCTAAAGCAGTGTAAGAAACAACTAAGTCAAAGTGGCTTGGGGCAAAAGATTGCCTCCAAGCCAAAAGGACAAGACACAGGTTCAGAAAAGATGGAGAGGATGCTGAACTTCACTTTCATCTGTGGCTGTTCTTAATAGGAGGGCTAAACTCTGAAGGCAAGTACCAGCCAAAGCAGAGCCAATTTGCAAAGACTTTGAAAGGTGTTTTTCCCAATGGTTTCTTTGTTTTCATTAGCTTTGACACTCAATGAAATCTCTGTCATATAACTAGCTGGATACAAATTTAAAGGACAGAGCAGGGACCAAATCCCAGAATAACACTTTAAAATATTAAAATGTACAATGTCCTAGACTAAGTCAAAAGAAGAGAAGACAAAAATAAATAAAATCAGAAATTAGAGGGAGGTCATTACCACAGAAACCAAATGAACAACAACAAAAAAATAAGAGGATACTATGAACAAAGGTATGTCAACAATCGAGACAACTTAGATGAACGGACAATTTGCTAGAAACATACAAACAACCGATACTGACTCGAGAAGAAACAGAAGACTTCAACAAACCAATCACAAGTAAAGTGATTCAATCAGTCATCCAAAACCTCCCTACAAAGAAAAGCCTAGGGCGGATGGCTTCACAGTGGAATTTCACCAAACATTTCAAGAGCTAAAAATATTCCTTCTCAAACTATTCCAAAAAATTAAAGACAAGGGAACCTATCCTAATTCACTCTATGAAGCAAATATTACTCTAATACCAAAACCTGATAAAGATACTACAAGAAAGGAAAACTACAGACCAATTTCTCTAATGACTATAGACGCAAAAATTCTCAACAAAATACTTGCAAATCAAATCCAATGGCACATTAAAAGAATTATACATCAAAACCAAATGGGGTTTATTCCAGGCATGCAAGGGTGGTTCAACACAAGAAAATTAACCAATATAATACAACACATCAGCAAACTGAAAGAGAAAAATCACACGATCATCTCAACTGGCGTAGAAAAGAAATTCGACAAAATTCAGCACATTATCATGACAAAAACACTTCAAAAGGTAGGAATTGAAGGAAACTCTCAATGTGATGAAGGGCATATACGAAAACCCCACAACCAGCATCATACTCAATGGTGAGTTACTGAAAGCCTTGCCCGTAGGATTGGGAATTAAAAAAAAGGATACCCACTGTCACACACTGTTATTCAACATTGTGCTACAAGTTATAGCTAGAACAATTAAGCAAGAAAAAGAAATAAAAGGCAACCAAATAAAAAAGGAAGAAGTAAAACTCTCATTATTTGCAGAGGACATGATCTTTTATTTGGAAGATCCCAAGAAATCTACAAGAAGCTTGAGCTAATAAACAAATTCAGCAAAGTGGCATGATAAAAGATTAACACATGAAAATCAGTAGTGTTTCTATACACTAGAAATGAGCTATCCGAGGAGCAATTAAGAAAAAAATTCCATTTACAATAGCAACTAAAAGAATCAAGTACTTATTAATAAATTTAACCAAGGAAGTAAAGGACCTGTACACAGAAAACTAAAAAAAACTAAAAGCAATTAAAGAAGACCTAATTAATTAAACATGAAATTCTGTGTTCATGGATAGAAAGGCTAAATGTTGTTAAGATGCCAGTTCTACCTGTATTGATCTACAGATTCAAAGCAATACCAAGCAAAATTCCAGCAATCTACTTTGCAGAATTTGAAAAGTTAGCTATCAAATTAATTTGGAAGGGAAAGGAGCCTTGAATACCCAAAACATTCTAAAAAAGAAGAATGCCATGGGAGCACTCACATATGCTGACTTCAAAGATTATTATAAAGCCACAGTGGTCAAACCGAATGGCATAAAGATAGACATATTGATCAATGGAATCAAATTGAGAGTTCAGAAATAGACCCTCAGACCTCTGATTTTTGACAAGGCCCACAAGTCCAATGAAACGGGACAGAATAGTCTCTTCAATAAACGGGGCTGGGAGAACTGGATATCCATATCCAAAGGAATGAAAGAGGACCCCTACCTCACACTCTAAACAAAGACCAACTCAGAATGGACAAAAGACCTAAATATAAGAGCCATTACCATAAAATTCCTAGAAAATATAAGGAAACATCTTCAATACCTAGTGATAAGAGGTAGCTTCTTAGACCTTATACCCAAAGCACAAGCAACAAAAGAAAAAAAAGGATGAATGGGAACTTCTCAAGACTGAACACTTCTGTGCTTCAAAGGACTTGTAGAAAAGGTGAAGACGCAGCCAACTCATGGGAGAGAGTATTTGGTAACCATATATCTGATAAGCGTTTGATAGCCAATATATATAAAGAAATCCTACAACTCAACAACGAAAGGACAGACAATCCAATTATAAAATGGGCAAAAGATATGAATAGACATATTTCCAAAGAGGAAATACAAATAGCTAAACAGCACATTTTTAAAAAGACATTCAACTTCATTAGCTATTAGGGGAATGCAAATCAAAACCCCTAGGTATCATCTCACACCTATATAAGAATGGCCGCTATTTAAAAAAACAGGAAACTACAAATGTGGAGAGAATGTGGAGAAATAGGAACACTTATCCACTGCTGGTGGGAATGTAAAATGGTACAGCCACTGTGGAAGACAGTTTGGTGGTTCCTCAGAAAACTAAATATTTAGTTGCCCTATGTCCCAGCAATTCCACTACTTAGTATATACCCAGAAGATCTGAAAGCAGGGACATGAACAGACGTTTGCACACCAATGTTCATAGTGACATTATTCACAATTACCAAAAGAGGGAAACAATCCAAGTGTCCATCAACAGATGAATGGATAAACAAAATGTGGTACATACACATGATGTAATATTATGCAGCACTGTTCGGCCTCCTAATGCTACCATTATGCAAAACACCAGAAATGGATTGGCCTTTATAAAGTGGATCCTAAGGCCATAAAAGTGTCCAAACTACAGCATCAATAAGCAAACACTGGCCTAACCATCACTGCAAGGACAGTTCATGGCTGGTTAATAAACCAGAAGTCTAGATTACTAAGTCATCAGTCAGCTGATTGCATCTGTGGCTGATTACATCTATAATCAACTAAGGGAGTGTGTTCCATAATGAGAGAATAAAATCAGTTGGATTTAACCTAATCAGTTGGAGACTTTTAAGGGAAAAGAGAAAACTTTCACTTTTTCTTCAGCCAGCCAGCCTCTCCTAGGGAGTTCTTTGAAGACCTTCATCAGAGTTGCCAGCTTTCAGCCTGCCCTATGGAATTTGGACTCATGCATTCTGCCTTACAGTATCTGGATTCATACATCCTCACAGTTGCATGGGACACTTTTATAAATCTCATATTTACAGATATTTCCTGTTGGTTCTGTTTCCCTAGAGAACCCTGACTAACGCAGCCTGGTACCAGGAGTGGTTCTTGAGAAACAGAATCTTAAAATGGGCTTTTACAATTGGTTTTCTACTTTGATTAGATTCAAAGGCACTAATGATTCTATTTCCAATAATCAAGATGGCACTGACAGTCCATGGTGTGAGTTGGCAATAGAGATAAGTAAAACATCACGATTTGATTCTCCTAATCATACCCTTGTACAAAGCAAAGCTCTGGGTGACAGTGTCTTGGACACCTTAACAGAGTTTTGTAGTGTTAAGAGATATAATGATGTTGGCCAGGTGTTCTTAGATATGGTAGACACAGTTATAAGAGAAAGGGATGAGCTGAAAGCTTTAAAACTGCAATTTAAAAAACCGCATGAAAGACGTAAAGGTTTCTGTGTGTGCCCTGAAAAAAAATCTTATTTCCTGTGGCCGCAGACTTGGGATCTCTGAAAACCAGACCTAGAGTCTAATTATGCAAGTAGCAGATTTACATCATAAACTAAAATCTCAACCTCGTAGGGTATCTGCTGTTAAAGTAAAAGCACTGATTGGAAAAGAATGGGAACCTGAAAATTGGGATGGGAACATATGGGTTGATAATGATGGCAGTGGGGATACTGGAACCCTGATTTCTGCTGAGTCTTTGTTAGATATACCTGTAATGGTCATCCCTGGAAGAAAAGGCTCCCCCACTTCCAGCCTGCCCTGAGATAAGACTCACCCAGTCTCCAGCCTACCCTGAGGAGAGAGTTACCAACCTCTAGCCTGCCTTGAGGAAACAGCTTCCTGACCTCCAGTCTGCCCTGAGGAGCCTGCCATCCAACCTCCACCTAAAGAGATTAATCCTTCGGTGCCTGCTAAACCTGTAATCACCTACCCTGGGGAAACAGCCCTCACTCCGCTGCCTGGAGAGATTAATCCTGTTTCACCAGATGAAACTGCAACAGAATGTTCTGAGGAAATTGGCATGAAGGATACTTCTAATTCTTTTCATGACCCACCCCCCTCCACCACCACTGCTCTTTTCTTCATGACTTAAAACTAAAGTCCCGACAGACTCCTAAAGGTGAGGCACAAAGTATGAACCATGAGGAAAAACACTATATTTCAAAAGAACTGCATGAGTTTTCCAATTTATATAGATAGAAATAAGAGGAATATGTGTGGGAATGGATATTAAGGATGTGGGATAATGGTGGAAGGAATATAAAGTTGATTCAGGCTGGATTTATTGATATGGGCCCACTAAACAAATACTGCGATCAATGTTGCAGCTCGATGGGTTAGAAAGGACGTCAACACTTTGCTTGGGTGGTTAGCTGAAACATGGATCAAAAGGTGACCACATTACCTAAAGGAGAAATGCCAAAACTGCCCTGGAATAGGGTAGAGGAGGGGATGTTAGAGTGGCTTTACCATGGAAGACCTGCTCAGACTCCCCTGGAATGTCCAGAGGACACACCTTTTACAAGGACTGTGAGAAATAAATTTGTGAGACTAGCTCCATCATCCCTGAAGAGCTCTGCAGTCATCCTTCTCGTAGGTCAGACATTACTGTGGGAATGGCTGTCACTGAGCTGGAATCCTTAAACACAATGGGGATAATTGGATCCTGAGTTGGCAGAAGCCACATGGCAGCAATCGCCAAAGACAAGGTGGGCATGGCTACCATAATGGACAGTAGACTCAAAGCAGCATTCAAAATAATTTCACTTGCAGAGATTTAACGACACTGGCTAGTAGATCATGGGGTATCTAGAAGTAAAACAGATGGGCAGTCTACTAAATTCTTGTTAGATCTTTATAAGCAGAAGAATTCTAGGTCAAGTGAACAAAAGACTAACTTGAATTACAAAAACAGAGTCACGGCCCCTTAATCAATTCCCAGACTTGAGACAGTTTACAGACCCAGAGCCCCTTATAGAGGGTAAGGTCAGGTACCCTTGGGGAAGGACCCTGTTATACTGCCAAAAATTTATAATGCTAATCTTCCTCCCAGCCTTCCCTGAGGGTACCTATGGCCTTTTACCAGGGTAACTGTGCACTGGGGAAAAGGAAATGATCAGCTATTTCAGAGATTATTAGACACTGGCTCAGAAGTGACATTAATTCCAGAAGACCCAAAATGTCACTCTGGTCCACCTGTCAGAACTGGGGCTTATGGAGGTCAGGTGATTGATGGAGTTTTAGCTCAGGTCTGTCTCACAGTGGGTTCAGTGGGTCCCCATACCTATTCTGTGGTTATTTCCCCAGTTCTGGACTACATAATTGACATAGACAAACTCAGCAACTGGCAGAATTCCCACACTGGTTTCCTGACTTGCAGAGTGAGGACTACTATGGTAGAAAAGTCCAAGTGGAAGCCACTAGATCTTCCCCTGCCTAGCAAAATAGTAAATCAGAAGCAATACTGGATTCCTGGAGGGATTGCAGAGATTAATGCCACTCTTACAGACTTGAAGGATACAGGGGTAATAATTCCCACCACATCCCCATTCAACTCTCCTATTTCGTCTGTGCAGAAAACAGATGGGTGGATTATCATAAGCTTAACCAGGTGGTGACTCCAATTGAAGCTACTATTCCAGATGTGGTATCATTGCTTGAGCAAATCAACACATCCCTTGGTACCTGGTGTGCAGCTATGGATCCGCTTAGTCCTTTTTTCTCAATAGCTATTAGTAAGGACCACCAGAAACAGTTTGCTTTCAGCTGGCAAGGCCAGCAGTACAAATTCAGTGTCCTACCTCAGAGATGTATCAATTCTCCAGCCCTGTGTCATAATCTTGTCTGCAGGGACCTTGATCTTTTTTCCCTCCCACATGACATCACACTGGCCCATTACATTGATGATATCATGTCGACTGGACCTAGTGAGCAAGAAGTAACAACTACTCTAGACTTATTGGTAAGGTCTTTGTGTGGTAGAGGATGGGAGATAAATTCAACAAAAATAAAGGGGCCTTCCACCTCAGTAAAATTTCTAGGTGTCCAATGGTGTGGGGCACGTCAAGATATCCCTTCTAAGGTGAAGAATAAGATGTTACATCTGGCCCCTCCTATGACTAAAAAAGAGGTACAACACCTAATTGGCCTCTTTGGATTTTGGAGACAACATAGTCCTCATTTGGTTGTGCTGCTCCAGCCCATTTACCAAGTGACCAGAAAAGCTGCTAGTTTTGAGTGGGAACTGGAACAACAGGAGGCTCTGCAACAGGTCCAGCCTGCTGTGCAAGCTGCTCTGCCGCTTGAACCATTTGATCCAGCTGATCCAATGGTGCTGGAAGTGTCAGTGGCAAATAGAGATGCTGTCTTGAGCCTCTGGCAGGCTCCTATAGGAGAATCACAATGCAGGCCCTTAAGATTTTGAAGTAAACCCTTACCATCCTATGCAGATAACTACTCTACTTTTGAGAAGCAGGTTTGGCCTGCTATTGGGCCTTAGCAGAGACAGAACGCTTAACCATGGGCTACCAAGTACCACGAAACCTGAATTACCTATCATGAGCTGGGTATTGTCTGACCCACCAAGCCATATAGTTGGGTGCGCACAGCAGCACTCCATCATAAAATGGAAATGGTATATACGAGTTAGGGCTCAAATGGGTCCTGAAGGCACAAGTTACATGAGGAAGTGGCCCAAATGCCCATTGTCCCCACTCCTGCAACATTACCTTCTCTTTCCTGGCCCAGAGCTATGGCCTCCTGAGGAGTTCCTTACAATCAGTTGACTGAGGAAGAGAAAACTCGGGCCTGGTTTACAAATTGTTCTGCAGATATACAGGTATGACCCGAAAGTGGACAGCTACAGCACTGCAGCCCCTTTCTGGGATGTCCCTGAAGGAAAGTAGTGAGGGGAAATTCTCCCAGTGGGTGGAACTTCGAGCAGTTTACTTGGTTATTCATTTTGCTAGGAAGGAGAACTGGCCAGAGGTGCATCTGTATACTGATTTATGGGCTGTTGCTAATGGTCTGGCTGGATGGTCATGGACTTAGAAGGAGGATGATCAGAAAATTGGCAACAAAGAGGTCTGGGAAAGAGGTATGTGGATAGACCTTTCTGAGTGGGCAAAAATATGAAGATATTTGTGTCCCATGTGAATGCTCAACAGAGGGTTACATCAGGAGAGGAAGGTTTTAATAATCAAGTGAATAAGAGACCCGTTCTGTGGATACCAGTCAGCCTCTTCCCCAGCTACTCCTGTCATTGCCCAATGGGCTCATGAACAAAGTGGCCATGGTGATAGGGATGGAGATTATGCATGAGCTCAGCAACATGGACTTCCACTCACCAAAGCCAAACTAGCAACAGCCACTGCTGAGTGCTCAATCTGTCAGCCGAAAAGACCCACACTCAGTCCCCAGTATGGCACCATTCCTCAAGGTGATCAGCCTGCTACCTGTGGCAGGTTGAATACACTGGACCACATAGTGACTTATTCTAACTGGAATAGACACATACTCTGTATATGGGTTTGCCTTCCCTGCACGCAATGTTTCTGCCAAAACTACCATCGGTGGACTTACAGAATGCCTTATCCAAAATCATGGTATTCCATACAGCATTTCTTGTGATCAAGGAACCCACTTCACAGCAAATGAAGTGTGGGAATGGGCACACATGCTCATGGAATTCTCTGGTCTTACCATGTTCCCCATCATCCAGAGACAGCTAGGTTGACAGAATGGTGGAATGGCCTTTTGAAGACTCAGTTATGGTGCCAACTAGGTGGCAATACCTTGTGGGGCTGAGGCAATGTTCTCATGGAGGCTGTGTATGCTCTAAATCAGTGTCCACTCTATGGTGTTGTTTCTCCCATAGCCAGGATTCACGGGTCCAGGAATCAAGGGGTGGAAATGGGAGTCACACCACTTACTGTCACCCTAGTGATCCATTAAGGAAATTTTTGCTTCCTGTCCCTGCAATCTTGAGCTCCACTGGTCTATTACAAGTCTTAGTTCCAAAAGAGGGAGTGCTCCCACCAGTAAACACAAAAATGATTCCATTGAACTGGAAGTTAAGACTGCCACCTGGCCACTTTGGGCTTCCCGTGCCTCTGAATCAACAGGCAAGGAAGGGGATTACTGTACAGGCTGTGGTGTCTGATCCTGTATTAATGGGAAATAGGACAGCAACTACACAATGGAAGTAAAGAAGCGTTTTCCTGGAATACAGGAGATCCCTTGGAGCATCTCTTAGTACTACCATGCCCTGTGATTAAAATCAATGGAAAACTGCAACAACCCAATCCAGAAAGGATTATCAATGGCCAAGAAACTTCAGGAATGAAGGTTTGGGTCACCCCACTAGGCGAAGAACCATGGCCAGCTGAAGTGCTTGATGAGGGTAAAGGGAACATGGAATGGGTAGTAGAAGAAGAAGTGATAAATATAAACTATGAACACGTGACCAGTTACAGAAACAAGGACTGTGATGGTATGAAAATTTCCTCCTTGTTTAGTTATGAGTATGTTTGTATTTTTACATAAAGAAAATTGTTTTCTTCTCTATCTTATCCCCTTTTCATATAACATAAGTTCTATTGTTCATTTCATAGCATTTAAGTTATAGGATATCAAGTTTAAGAGTGTTGTTACCCAAGGGCTTGCACCCTATCCTGGAGAGATTTAGTACATTTCCAATTGTATGCAGGACAGCTGAGTATTGTTAGGTGAAACATGTTTGTTATTGTATTCTATTTAGAGATTAAGTATGGTTTAAGGTGATGTGTATGTATAGTTGCCAAGTTGACACGTGGTGGACTGTGATGATTGGGTTCATGTGTCAACTTGGCCAGGTGATGGTGCCCAGTTGTTTGGTCAAGCAAACACTGGCTAACCATTACTGCAAGGACATTTCATGGCTGGTTAATAAACCAGAAGTCTAGTTTATTAAATCATCAGTCAGCTGATTATATCTGTGGCTGATTACATCTAGAATCAACTAAGGGAGTGTCTTCCATAATAAGAGAATACAATCAGTTGGATTTAACCCAATCAGTTGGAGACTTTTAAGGGAGAAGAGAGAACTTTCACCTCTTTCTCAGCCAGCCACCCTCTCCTCGGGAGTTCATCAAAGACCTTCATTGGAGTTGCCAGCTCACGGCCTGCCCTATGGAATTTGGACTTCTGCATCCTGCCCAACAGAATTTGGACTGGTGCATCTTCACAGCTGCATGAGAACTTTTATAAATCTCATATTTACAGATGTCTCCTGTTCGTTCTGTTTCCCTAGAGAACCCTGACTAATACAAACAGTAAGAAGGAATGAAGTCCTGAAGCATGCGACAACATGGATGAACCTTGAGGACACAGTGCTGAGTGAAATAAGCCAGACACAAAAGGACAATTATTGTATGATTTCATTAATATGAACTAACTAGAATATGTAAACTCATGGTCATAAATCTTAGAATATAGGTTACTAAGTGATAGAATGAAGCTAGAGAATGGGGAGTGGTTGCCTAGTATGTACAGAATTTTTAATGAGGTTGAACTTACGTGTTTGGAAATGGATAGAAGTGACAGCAGCTCATTATTGGGATTATAAGTGCTGAATTGCAGGTGAATTTGGTTGAAAGGGGTTGTTTAGAGTTAGGTACGTCACCAGAAGGAAACCTAGGGGTCAAAATATGGGATTGAGTAACAGTGAATCTTGTGTTGGCTGTTGTTTATGATTAATACTACAAATGTAAATAAATTCTTTTACAAACTAATACAAATGTATGACACATACAAAGAGTTAATAATAGAGTGGTACATGGGGGGAAAAGTACCTATTGCAAGCTACTGACTATAGTTAACAGTAATATTTTGATATTCTTGCACGAACTAGTACAAATGTATGACACGTTCAAAGAGTTAATAATAGAGTGGTACATGGCGGGGGGGAAGTACCTATTGCAAGCTACCAACTACAGTTAACAGTAATATTTTAATATTCTTTCATCAACAGTAACAAACGTACCACAACAATACTGGAAGTCAATATAAGGAGGGGATAAGTGTATGGAGTGTTTTGGGTTTTCTATTTTTATGTCTATTTGTTATTTCTCTTCCTAGATTACTGAAAATGTTCTGAAATTGAGCGTGATGATGAGTGCACAACTAGGTGATGATACTGTGAGATGCTGATTGTATACTTTGGATGGATTATATGGTATATAAATATATTTCAATAATATTTGCAGTTAAAAGAAGTATATTTCAGGGAGAACCTAAGATGGCGGCTAGGAGAGACAGGATAAAAAAACACCTCCATGAAAAATACTAGATAAAAGCCAGAAAGTGACCCAGAACACCAGTTCCAGAGAGACACCAGCTGGACAAGGTCTGCTAAAACCACAGGGGCCGTGTACTTGGTGAAACTGGGAGCCTGTGTTCTGAAACGAGCAGTAAGCCAGTTGAATGCATGGCAGCCACGCTGCGGTGTGGGGAAACCATGGGTTGGCGTTTGGAGGCAGACTAGCTCTTTCTTAAAAAACCCAAAAGCGGCTGCAGAAACAGCAGCAAGTACCACACAGTGAAGTGTGGCAGGAACGGGCTGTGTGAACGCCTCAATATCTGGCGTGGAAGATAGCCTGTTGCGCACTCGCTGCTAATTGTCTTGGAGCAAGGCAGGCAGAGGTAAGCCACAAGGGGAAAGTAACCACGCCCCTTGCAGCCATCTTCCCGGCGGGCTGGGAACACTCCTGCCAGGCACCGGGACCCAAAGCCCAGAGCTGCGCCAAAAAACCCAGTGCGACAGGAAGTGTTTCCAGCAACACTCGCACACGCCACAATATTGGGCATGGACAATAGCCTTTCAAGCACCCACAGCTAACTATCCCGGAGCTGGGAAGGCGGAGCTGTGTGAAAAGGGGGAAATTAATGCATCCCAATGAGCCATCCTTATAGCAGGCTGGGAAGCCCCTGCATGGCCCGGTAGCCCAGAACTTCCCTTGAGGGATGGCACGCACTTGTGACAGAGCACAACCTTCCCTCAGCAGAGGCCCTAGAAGGGCACAGCTTGGAAGAGGGACCCACTCGGAAATCCCAGGGACCATATGCTAATACCAAGGACTTGTGGGTCAGCAGCAGAAACAATCTGTGGCGAGACTGAACTGAAGGTTTAGACTCTTGCAACCGACTTAAATCTCCAGGAACACCTGGGAGGTTTGATTATTAAAGCTGCCTTCCCTCCCTAACCGCTCAGACACACACACCACATTTAGGGCGGACAGTACCAACAACACACCCAAACTTGGCGCACCAATTAGACCCCACAAGAATCAGACGCCTACACACCACAAAAACAAAGTTGGAGAGAACTGACTTTAGGGGAATAGGTGAGTCGCGGACGCCATCTGCTGGTTAGCTAGAGAAAGTGTACTCCACCAAGCTGTAGATCTGACAAATTAGAGATAAGGCTTTGAATAATCCTACATATCCTAAAAGAACCCTATCAAGTAAGGCAAATGCCAAGAGGCCAAAAACAACAGAAAAATTTAAAGCATATTAAAAACAATATGGATAACCCAAACCCAAACATCCAAATCAAAACATCAGAGGAGACACAGTACTTGGAGCAATTAATCAAAGAACTAAAGACAAACAATGAGGGCATGGCACAGGATATAAAGGGCATGAAGAAGACCCTAGAAGAGCATAAAGAAGAAATTGCAAGAGTAAATTTAAAAAATAGATGATCTTATGGAAATAAAAGAAACTGTTGACCACATTGAAAAGATTCTGGATACTCATAATACAAAACTGGAAGAAGCTGAACAATGAATCAGCGATGTAGAGGACCACAGAATGGAAAATGAAAGAACAAAAGAAAGAATGGGGAAAAAAATTGAAAGAGACCTCAGGGATACGATAGATAATATAAAATGTACAAATATAAGACTCATTGGTGTCCCAGAAGGGGAAGAGAAGGGGAAAGGTCTAGAAAGAGTATTCAAAGAAACTGTTGGGGAAAACTTCCCAAACCTTCTACACATTATAAATACACAAAGCATAAATGCCCAGGAAACTCCAAATAGAATAAATCCAAATAAACCCACTCCAAGACGTATTCTAATCAGACTGTCAAATACTGAGGAGAAGGAGCAAGTTCTGAAAGCAGCAAGAGAAAAGCAATCCACCACATACAAAGGAAACAACATAAGACTAAGTAGTGACTACTCAGCGGCCACCACAGAGGCAAGAAGGCAGTGGCATGACATATTTAAAATTCTGAGAGAGAAAAATTTCCAACCAAGAATACTTTATCCAGCAAAGCTCTCCTTCAAATTTGAGGGAGAGCTTAAATTTTTCACAAACAAATGCTGTGAGATTTTGCTAATAAAAGACCTGCCCTACTTCAGATACTAAAGGAGCCCTATCAACAGAGAAACAAAGAAAGAGACTCAATATTGGTTCATTAAAGGACAATAAGAGAGAGAGGGAAAAAATATATCTGACAAACATAAACCAAAAGATAGGATGGCTGATTCAAGAAATGCCTTGACAGTAATAACGTTAAATGTAAATGGATTAAACTCCCCAATTAAAAGATATAGATAGGCAAAATGGATAAAAAAATATGAACCATCAATATGATGCATGCAAGAGACTCATCCTTGACATAGGGACACGAAGAAACTGAAAGTGAAAGGATGGGAAAAAATATTTCATGCAAGCTACAGCCAAAAGAAAGCAGGAGTAGAAATATTAATCTAAGATAAAATAGACTTTAAATGCAAGGTTGTTATGAAAGACAAAGAAGACCCCTACACACTAATAAAAGGGCAATTCAACAAGAAGAAATAACAATCATAAATGTTTATGCACCCAATCATGGTGCCACAAAATACATGAGAAAAACACTGACAAAATTAAAGGAAGCAATGGATGTTTCCACAATAATTGTGGGAGACTTCAACACATCACTCTCTCCTATAGATAGATCAACCAGACAGAAGACCAATAAGGAAATTGAAAAACTAAACAAGTGGATAAATGAATTTGATTTAACACACATATATAGAACATCACATCCCAAATCACCAGGATACACATTCTTCTCTAATGATCACAGAACTTTCTCCAGAATAGACCATATGCTGGGACATAAAACAAGCCTCAATAAATTTAAAAAAAAATTGAAATTATTCAAAGCACATTCTCTGACCACAATGGAATACAATTAGAAGTCAATAACCATCAGAGACTTAGAAAATTCACAAACACTTGGATGTTAAACAACACACTCCTAAAATAAATGGTGTGTAATGTAGAATGTAGGGGGACCAGCGATAGAGAGCAATTGGTGAAGGGGGAATGATAACCCAATAAGAACAGACAAGCTATCATGGGTGAGTTTAATGTTCTGGGAATGCCTAGGAATGATTACAGTTTGTTAATTTCTGGTGGCTGTGGTGGGAACAAGTTCACAGAAATGTTGCTATATTGGGTTATTTTCTTGGGGTAGAGTAGGAACATGTTGGACTCCCTTGCTATGGTTTGTTTGGAATGTTTTTTTTATTGTATGCTTTTTTAAAAAAATTTTTTTATATAGTTGATTTTTTAAAAAAAGACTTAATGGAAAAAAAAAAAAAAACAATGAAAAAAATATGCAGAGCCCGCTTGAGGAGCTGGTGGAGAATGCAGGGGTGTTGGGCTCCCCCACCTCAATGGTTGCTGATATGCTCACAGACATAGGGGACTGGTGGTTTGATGGGCTGAGCCCTCTACCACAGGACTTGCCCTTGGGAAGACTGTTACTGCAAAGGAGAGGATAGGCCTCCCTATAATTGTGCCTAAGAGCCTCCTTCCAGATGCCTCTTTGTTGCTCAGATGTGGCCCTCTCTCTCTAGCTAAGTCAACCTGGCAGGTGAAATCACTGCCCTCCCTAGTACGTGGGATCTGACACTCAGGGGAGTGAATCTCCGTGGCAACGTGGAATATGACTCCCGGGGAGGAATCTAGACTTGGCATCGTGGGATGGAGAACATGCCAGGGGGCTGTGAAAGAAAATGAAATAAGCTTCAGTGGCAGAGAGATTCCAAAAGGAGCCGAGAGGTCACTCTGGTGGGCACTCTTACGCACAATACAGATAACCCTTCTTAGGTTCTAATGAATTGGAATAACTAGCAGTAAATACCTGAAACTATCAAACTACAACCCAGAACCCATGAATCTTGAAGACGACTGTATAAAAATGTAGCTTATGAGGGGTGACAATGTGATTGGGAAAGCCATATGGATCACACTCCCCTTTGTCTCATTTATGGATGGATGAGTAGAAAAACAAGGGAAGAAAAAAAAAAGAGAAAAAGGCACCCAGTATTCTTTTTTCATTTTAATTGTTCTTTTTTACTTTAATTTTCATTCTTATTATTTTTGTGTGTATGGTAATGAAAAATGTCAAAAATTATTTTTGGTGATGAATGCACAACTATATAATGGTACTGTAAACAAATGAATATACTCTTTGTTTTGTATACTGCATGGTATGCAAATATATCTCAATAAATATGAATTAAAAAAAGTATATTTGAGAAGACAGTACATAAAAAGAACTCTGTGAAACGCCATACGGGATTTGTCAAGGACAACACAGTAAACCTTAGATGCTTACAATATAGTTGAGCAAAAAAACAAAAAAAGAAGAGCTTAGTGTATTTCACTATTCACTATTTCTACATTTCTTTAAATTTTATATAAACAAAACAGATTTTCCTATTCACTCATAATGTACACAAATTGAAATTTCAAAATTGTATTACCTGAATTGAATGTTCACTAAATGAGGCTGAGAACCATCTGACTGCCAATAAGTTTCCAGATTGTCATCTCGTAACTGATCCACTCCAAATCCTAAAAACACCAAAAGTGACAGTAAATAAATTCATTAAAAAAAGGAGCTGTATACATGCAATGAAAAATTATCATGTTTATTTGTCCAGAAGGTTTGATATACAGATGGTCAGAATTGTGAAATTTAGATTAACCATAATTCTTCCAAGCTTTTTTCTAGGCCTCAACTCAGAAGAAGTATCACTTGCACACACAAAAGCTTTATTAGGACCAAGTTTTTTTGGTGTTGGCTATAGTTGATAGAAAACGTCTTCTAAGATACATGCTGAAGTCAGTATGTATTAAAACCCATTTTCTCCCAAAGGACACATATTGTATGGTTTATGATATTGTCTATATGTTAAAACTTTAACATCTGTGTGAGACCAAAGGAAGAGATGTTTATTTTGTCCAAAATTTAAATTCTCTGTAGCACACTATCTAATTTAATCTGTCTGGTCAGTTTATTTAAATAACCTAAATACAAGGAACCTAGAATAGGGAATGAGATCTTGTTATTCCCTGTAAGTTTAATATAATATCCTGATACATTCCAGAGTATTCTGGGCAGAAAGTAAAAGTGTATTTGCAAAGTCCCTTGAGGGAATGAAGAAAAAATATGGAACTATTAAATTTCCCCACATGGGAAACTCCTGATATTCTCTCACACATTAAGGCCTTCCAATTTAATAAGCCACGCCTCGATCTTGAGGCTTGCCTTTATGAAATTTGTTTCTATAATGGCAAAGCTAAGCCTACGTATAATCAGTCATGCCTAAGAGTCATCCCCAGCACCTCTTTTTTACTCAAATGTGGCCTTGCTCTCCAAGTCAAACACTGCAAATAAACTCACTACCTTCCCTTATACATGAGACATGACTACCAGAGGTATAAGTCTCCCTGGCAATGTGGGACATGACTCCCGGAGATTAGCCTAGTCCTGGCATCGTGAGATTGATAATGCCTTCTTGACCAAAAGAGGGAAATGAAATGAAACAAAATAAAATTTCACTGGCTAAGAGACTTCAAAGAGAGTGGAGAGGTCATTCTGGAAGTTATTCTTATACAAGCTGCTGCCAGATATTGCAATTTGCCACAATATGCGAAGCACCAACAAACAGTATTCCTGAAAACCCTGTAGAATATCCTGGGCTCCATCTAAGGCTCTAGAAAAGTTTTACTTATTAAGTTTATTTTTTTGGAAACGTAAAGCCTTGAAAAGTAAAGCCAGCTAAGCCTGGAAACCCAGAGTTTTTAGTCTCTAAAAGAATATCAACCAGTTTCATTCCTCAACCCCATAAGCCACCCTTTTTCAGCACAAAGAAGTTAGAATGGTCATTGCCCAGTTATCCCTGAAGATTGAAAGAATGATCAAAGGAGAGGGAGGAGCTGTAACGGAGAAGTTAGGTTCCAACAAATGATTATGACTACTGACTCATTATATAGATACTTCCTTTTAGTTTCTAGTGTATTAGAGTAGCCAGAAGGAAATACCCGATAATGTTGAACTGTAATCCAGTAGCCTTGATCTTTAATGATTGTATAACTATACAACTTTTATCTTGTGACTGTATGATTGTAAGAACCTTGTGACTGACACCCCCTTTATCCAGTGAATGGGTAGCTGAGTAATAAAGACATGCATAAAAAAATTAAAAACCAGTTTCTCATATTATCTACAAACTGATAATGAGAACGATCCCCCATGTCTTGGAAAATCATCAAAAGTAAAACAGATTCCCCTAAATTCAATATGCCATACTCGTCATGACAAAAAAAAAGGACAACTTAAGAATATTTTCAAAAGTTACATACATTTTGAAACTAAGTATTTCTGATTAACATTCTAATTAATCAAAAATTAAATTTAACCAGAATCCCAAATTCTCAAGCCATTCCAAGTAACTGAAGTTGGACTTTAACCAGTGTGGTCAGTTTATGTAAACAACCTAAATACAAGGAACCTAGAATAGGAAATGTGAGCTTATTCTGTACAAGTTAATGTAATCCCTGATACATTAACTATTGTGGTGTTTTCTTCTAGATTAAAACCACAGTAATTCATACTAATTATAGAAACAAGCTTGAATCAATGGTAAAGTACGGATTGTTTCAAAAAAAGTTATTTACATTTTTTTGACTAAGTAACAAGTTCATTATGGATCAAATTCAAAAAGTAGAAAAGAGAATAGGTGAAAGAGAACACCCACCAATATCACAGCCATCCATCGATATAATCGATGTTATCAGTTCCTTGAATGTCCTTTCACAAACATGGTATATCTACAATAGTAAGTAACATATATTCTTTCTTTACACAAATAATGAAATACCATACATAGTTCTGCATTTTGTTTTTGTTGTTGTTTTAACTTAACATATCTGGAAGATTATTTCTTATTAATAAAATAATAAAAATAACAGCAAACATTGAATCATTTTTACTATGTACCAAACATGTTCTAAGCATTTTACCTACATTAACTCAATAATCCAACATCAACAGTTTCCACACTTTTTTTAAGGTTATGCAGTATCTTCCTGTATGGACATACAGTGATTAACCAAACCCCTGTAGGACATTTAGGTTGTTTCCAATGTTTTACTATTACAAACAACACTACAATTAATTTCCATCTATCTACCTATCTATCTATCTATCTCTACATGTTAGTATTTCTGGAGGATGGATTATCAGGAATGGACTACTGGGTCATTTGAATTTTCAATTTGATATATACTGCCAAATTACCCTCTAAAGTTCTTCTCTCACCAATAATGTACCAGAATACCTATCCTTCTACATCCCTAGAAAAAATTGAGACATTCTGAAATCTATACACTAGATTTTAAAGACTTAGTAAAAAGTTAAATATCAAACTAACAATTTTTATATTGATTACATGTTGAAATGATATTTCAGACATACTGAGTTAAATAAAATAAACTATTAGTTTTGACTGTTTCCTTTGACTTTTTTAATATAGCTACTAGATAACTTTATATATGTGGCTCACATTATATTTCTATTGGAAGCACTGTTTTGTACCCATGCTACAATGCAATCTTTTAAATATTTATTAACCTGAGAGATGAAAAAGTATTTCATTTGAATATGTATTTCCTTTTTTGCAATGAGGTAGAAAATATTTTCATGTTTTATTGATCATCTATATTTCTTATATAAAACGTCTCTTCATAGCCTCCTACTTTCTTCAATAGACTCTGGTCTTTTTATTGACTTATAACTCATTTATTATTACAAATATTAACTCTCTGTTTCATGTGATCCAAATATGTCTTCTCCAATCTGAGATTTAACTTAAATTTGCATATATTTCCTTTACTGTACATACAAGTGGATAAGAGAGGGTTTGCCAAAAGATATGATTTTTGCATTGAATTCTAAAATACTATTAAGAGATAAAGGTCATTTCAACAAAGAGAAGAACAGGCAATGGTGTGGATCAAGAAAAGTGGCATGTACAAGAAGAAATTAAATTAGTTCCTTTGGGGAGCTAAAACCACACCTTGGGATGGAGCAGGAAATGGGCAAGAGATGTATGAAAGGAGCCAGATCATACATAATCTTGTGCACTAAGCTAACAAGTATAAATTATTTTAAAAGATATGGCAGCCTACAGAAGAATTTTTAGTAGCCAAGTCATAGGACCAGGAAATTATCAAGATCTTTTGAGAGAACCTTCAGCACCAGTGAGGGAAAAAGCCACTGTGGCAATCCAACTAGCAACTGAGGAAGTCTGAATTAATATAATAACAGAGGGAAATGGTCAAAAAATAGTTATCTATTTTACCAAAGAAAAACCTCTTAAAATGTAAAGACCAGGCTCTCCATTACTCACTCTATATCTCTTATATCTGTGCTGTCCAAAATGGTGGCCACTAGCCATATGTGGCTATTGAACACTTAAATTATGGCTAGTCCAAATTGAGATGTGATGTAAGTATAAAATGCTCACTAGTTTTCAAAGACTTAGTATGAAAAAATAATGTAAACTATCTCAATAACAATTGTCTGATTATAATAAATTAAAAATACAATTAAATTCACCTGCTTCTTTTGACCTGTTGAATGTTATCAGAAAAATTAAAACCACAGATGTGGCTTGCATTACGTTTTTATTAAACAGTTGTCTTAGACCATGCTTCTGTCCCTCATTTATGCAGTATTCCAAAGGCAATTATAAAATATTAAGTTATACAAGGCATTTTAGTTTCCTCAGCTACTCAAGCAAATCCCATGAAATGGGTTGGGTTAAACTACAGGAATTTATTTGCTCACAGTTTTCAGGCTATAAGAAAGTCCAAATCAAGGCATCATTGAAGTAATGCTTTCTTCCCAAAGACTTTGTGGCATTTTGGGCTGGCTACTGGCAATCCTTTTTTAACTTGTTACATGGGAAGGCATATGGCAGCATCTCCTGATCTCTCCCTTCTCTTCCAGGTTCCACTGATGTTCAGCTTCTGGCTTCCTGTGGCTTTCTCTCTCTTTGTCTGAATTTCTTTCTGCTTATAATGAACTCCAGCAATAGGATTAAGAACCATCCTGAGTAAGGTGGGCCAAACCTTAACTGAAGTAACCTAATCCAAAGATCTTACTTACAATGGGTTCATACCCATGGGAATGGATTAGGTTAAGAACATGTTTTTCTGGGATACAAACAGTTTCAAAACACCACACAAGGTACAAGATTAAAAGCCTGTCTTGCAATCAATATAGTTGCTAAGTCATAAATCACTTTTGCTACTACTTTATGAGTTTCCTAATAAAGGATAACTAAACTACATGATTCTTCCTTAGTTAATTCTTCTACAGTTAAATGTTCTATTGAGTAAAAGTTTTTTTCACTCGTTTTAACTATTCAGCTAGTTTTTGGGTTTTTTTTTTTGATTATTGAATTTTTTTTTTTTTTTTTAAGATTGTTCACATACCATACAATTATCCAAAGATCCAAAGTGTACAATCAAATGCCCTGGTACCATTATACAGCTGTGCATCCATCAACACAATTTTTTTTTTCAATTTTTAGAACATTTGTATTACTCCAGAAAAGAAATAAAGACAAAAAAACAAGGAAACTCATATCCTCCCATACCCCTAACCAGCCCCCTTCCATTGTTGACTCATAGTATTGGTACAGTACATTTATTACTGTTGATGAAAGAATGTTAAAATGCTACTAACTGTAGTATATAGTTTGCAATAGGCATATTTTTCTCTATATGTTCCTCTATTATTAACTTCTAGTTATAGTGTCATACATTTGTTCTAGTTCATGAAAGAGATTTCTAATATTTGTACAGTTAATCACGGACATTGCCCACCACAAGATTCACTGTTTTATACATTCCTATCTTTTAACCTCCAACTTCCCTTCTGGTGATATACGTGATTCTGAGCTTCCCCTTTCCACCACATTCACGCACCATTCAGTGCTGTTAGTTATTCTAACACCGTGCTACTGTCACCTCTGTTCATTTCCAAACATTTAAGTTCAACCTAGTTGAACATTCTGCTCATAATAAGCAACCACTCCCCATTCTTTAGCCTTGTTCTATATCCTGGTAACTTATATCTCATGTTTATGAGTTTATATATTATAATTAGTTTATATCAGTGAGACCCTGCAATATTTGTCCTTATGTGTCTGACTTATTTCACTTAGTATAGTGCCCTCAAGCTTTCTTCATCAACCCATTTTTTTTACGATGGTTTTGTTCACCATACATTCCAGTCTAAGTAAACAATTGATGGTTCCCTGTACAGTCACGTATTTATGTATTCACCACCATCAACACTATCTATATAATGACATCTCCACTTATTTCACAAAGCAGGAGGAAGAGTCAAAGAAGGAAGAGAGACAAAAGAAAAACAAAAAAGAAAGAGAAAAAAAAACATGAACTAGGAAGCAACAAAAGGAAAGATAGCATTAAACTAAAGTAGAATAAAGAATCAGACATTACCAATGCCAAAAGTCCCATACCTCTCCCTTATGCCCCCCTCTTATATGCATTTAGCTTTGGTATTTTGCCTTTGTTACATTAAAGGAAGCATAATACAATGTTTCTGTTAACTATAGTCTCCAGTTTGCATTGATTGTATTTTTCCCCCAATACCTACCTATTTTTAATACCTTGCAAGGTTGACATTCATTTGTTCTCCCTCACAAAAAAATATTTGTACATTTTATCACAATTGTTGAGCACTCTAGGTTTCACTGAGTTAATACAGTCCCAATCTTTATCTTTCATCTTTCCTTCTGGTATCCCACATGCTGCTAACCTTCCTCTTCAACCATACTCACAGACATCTTTGTTCAGTGTACTTACATTGCTGTGCTACCATCACCCAAAATTGTGTTCCAAATCTCTCACTCCTATCTTTTCCTGTCTGTAGTGCTCCCTTTAGCGTTTCCTGTAGAGCAGGTATCTTGTTCACAAACTCTGTCATTGTCTGTTTGTCAGAGAATATTTTAAGCTCTCATATTTGAAGGACAGTTTTGTCGGATATAGGATTCTTCGTTGGTGGTTTTTCTCTTTCAGTATCTTAAATATATCACACCACTTCCTTCTTGCCTCTGTGGTTTCTGCTGAGAAATCCACACATAGTTTTATCAAGCTTCCTTTGTAGGTGATGGATTGCTTTTCTCTTGCTGGTTTCAGGATTCTCTTTGTCTTTGATGTCTGATAATCTGATTATTAAGTGTCTTGGCGTAGGCCTATTCAGATCTATCCTGTTTGGGGTACACTGCGCTTCTTTGATCTGTAATTTTATGTCTGTCATAAGAGATGGGAAATTTTCATTATTTCCTCTATTATTGTTTCCGCCCCTTTTCCCTTCTCTTCTCCTTCTGGAACACCCATGACATGTACATTCATACATTTCATGTTGTCATTCAATTCCCTGAGATGTTGCTCATATTTTTCCATTCTTTTCCCTATCTCTTCTTTTGTGTGCAGGCTTTCAGGTGTCTTGCTCTCCAGTTCCTGGGTGTTTTTTCTGCCTCTTGAGATCTGCTGTTGTATGTCTCCATTGTGTCTTTCATCTATTGTGTTGTGCCTTTCGTTTCCATAAATACTGCCAGTTGTTTCTTCGAACTTTCGATTTCTACTTGATGTACGCCCAGTGTTTTCTTTATAGCATTTATCCCTTTTGCCATATCTTCCCTAAAGTTTTTGAATTGATTTAGCATTAGTTGTTTCAATTCCTGTGTCTCAGTTGAAGTTGAAGTTTGTTCCTCTGACTGGGCCATAACTTCATTTTTCTTAGTGCAGGTTTTAGTTTTCTGTTTTCTAGTACCTGGTTTCCTTGGTTCCCCCAATCAGGTTTTCCCAGACCAGAACAGGCTCAGGTCCCAGGAGGAGGACATATTCAGTATCCGGCTTCCCTGAGGGTATGTCTTAGAAGATTTAGACACCCTGTGAGGCCTCAAGCTGCTGTGCTTTTCCTAACCTGCCCAGCTGTTGGCACCTGTCAGTCTATAGCTCCTGACTGGTATAAGGAGGTGTGGCCCTTGGCTGTTTTCCCCCAGGCTCTGGGGGTCTGGTTCTGAATGGAAGGCAGATAGTAGAGCTGGGCCCCACCTCTTTCCTCTTAGCGAAGATCCACCCCTAGGGAGTTTTCATTTGCATTTAAATGGGTTCTTTTTCTCTCTGTCTCTGCTATTTCCATTCTTGTCTGCGTTTGAGTGCTGCAAACTGAAAATGGCTGGGGCTTTCTCCATTGAGCCACTCAGGTTGAGAGAGTGAAAAAGGGACAGAAAGCCCCCTTTCAGGGCCAGTCCATGGTCCCCAGTTTCACCTGCCAACCAGAGACAGCACCTGATCCTCTGGGCTCCCCCTCGCAGCACAGAGAAGTCCCTGGCTCTTCAAGGTCAGTCATCACTAAAAGCCTCTGTCTGTTTGTTGGAGATTTGCAGCTTGCATTGAGCAGTCCATGTTTGCAAATTAAAATCCCAGCTGGAGCTGGACTGAGGAATATTCGCTTGTTCAGAGACTGCTGCTCTCTATCACAGTGAGGCTTTGCAGTTTGGACTGCCACGGGGGTGGGGGCTCCTGGCTTGTGTCCATAGTTTCTCCTCACAGATTCCACAGTGAAATCTCAGGCATTCATCCCAATCCAGGTTGGTGCATGATGTGTGGACAGTCACAGTTTTGCCCCAGCAGTTATCCCAGATCATTTACTAGTTTTTCCTGGTTGTTTATTAGTTGCTCCGGGGGGACTACTAAGTAACTTCCACTCCTCTCTAGGCCGCCATCTTCTTCCGTCTCTGGGTTTTTTTTTTTAATCCTTCATTTCACAACTTTACTTATACAGGGGCTTAAAGAATTTCATAAAATGTTGTTTGTTCTTAAAAAGCAAAATAAACAATTAAAAATCCTGAATAACTTAAATAAGAAATAACAGAACAAGAGATGTCCTATAACTGAAGACTATTTTAAATTTGTTTTTAATATATTCCTTATGAAACTGTAACAATACAACTAAGCTAAATTTTTACCTCTGGAACACTGAATTGGTATGATTACTGGCTGTTACTTCCTCAGTATGTCTCATAAATGGAACTTCTTACAAACATATAATAGATGCCAATGTCATGTCTCAGAAAGCAAAACTTTTTTCCAAAGCCTCCCACTCAATATTATATCTGAATTCTTTTATTCCAAACAAAAGAACTAAAAACAAAGATCTCTGATAACTTCTTTGACCGGTATCATGATAATGCACAAAATTACGTTATTATCCATTTAAAAAAAAACCTTTTACATGATGTACTAACTCTCTAAAGCAGTAGTTTTCAAAGTGTGGTCTTTGGATTACCAGCCTCATTTTTACCTGGGAACTTGTCAGAAATTCAAATTCTAGATCTAAAATCAGAAATTTTAAGAGTTACCCCCAATAGTCTGTGTTTTCACAAATTCTATAGGTGATTCTGGTGCACACTAAAATGTTAAAACTACTGTTCTAAGGCAGGGTTTCTTAACTTTGGCATTAGTTACATTTTGGACCAGATAATTTTTGTTGTTGGGGGTTGTCCTGGGCATTGTAGGATGTTTAGCAACTTCCCTATCCTCTACCTACCAGATCCAGTTGCAAATGTGATAATAAAAAAAAAAAAATCTCCAGATATTGGCAAATATTGGATATTGGTTAAAAAAAAAAAAAAAAAAATCATCCCCAGTTGATAACCACTACACTAAGGTAAAGAAAACCAGTGCTCACCTGTGGTTATTGATATTGTTCAGTAATATTCACTCTCCTCTCTGCAGCCTCCATGGGAGGAATATGATTTGCTACTCCACTCATATTGGGGCTAATCTATGACTTGTTTTGTCAATACACTGTGAGCAGATGTGACACAAGCAGAAGTTTTAAATGTGTTAGCAAGGTTTGGCTTGACCTTCTGAATGTCTGGCGCTCCAGTAAGAGAATATACCTCAGATAGCCATTGGTCTCAGAACGGGGAAACACATGGAGAGGATCTGAATCCAACCTATAGTCTAGAACTGAGCCACAGCCAAGCAAGAAATATTTTTGTTGTTGTTATAAGCCATTGAGACATTAGGGTTGTTTGTTATGCAGAATTAGAGCCATCAGAACTGACTAATACAATATCAATAGCCAAGATATATTTTAATACTCTACTTTAGATTGTCTTTATGAATAAAACAGCCATTTTCATTTCAAGCATATCTATTACCACAACTACTTTCACATTTGCTGGACATTTATTATAACTGAGACATGTCTCGACTCTGAAGATGCAAAGATGTGTAACACATGATCTTGGTGGAGGAGTTCATCTATCTCATGCATATCTCAAGATCCACACCATGGCTACTCACATTTAAATTAACTAAAATTAAATAAAATTTAAAATTTGGTTCCTCTGTAATAATAGTCACATTTCAAGTGCTCAATAGCCACATGTGGCTAGTGATTACTGCACTGAACAGTGTAAGAAGGTCTATTAGCACTATAGAATTAAGCAGATAAATTATAACATAAACTGTTAAATGAGTGTTAGATGAGATGAAAAGTTAACTAACTTCTTGAAACACGATCTTATCTTGGCTTCTATTCTCAACATCCCACTCTCATTCTTTTCCTCCTAGTTCACTGGCCACTTCTTAAATGCCCTTTGTTGACTCCTCTTTCTGCTTCTCTGCCAGATCTCTACATCTTGACGTGCCCATCATCTCTCCCTAGGTAAGTGTGGTAGTTTGAAGCTGTATGTATTCCAAAAAACACATGTTCTTAAAACTAATTCATTCCTTTGGGTGTTTCTCCTTGCAGCTTACAGTAAAATGTGAGAGGAAAGAGATAAGCTGAGAAATGAACTCCTATGAACACACACACACACACACACACACACACACAGAAATTGATAGTGTAGATGTATAAGTTAGGGTTCTCTTGGGAAACAAAATCAATGAGAGATGTCTCTGATTATCAAATTGTAAAAGTGACTCACGCAACTGTGGGTATGCACGAGTCCAAATTCTGCAGAGCCGTCAACAAACTGTCAACTCCAAGGAAGATGTCCGATGAACTCCTCGGGAAACGAACCGACAACTTTGACGAACTCCTCAGGAAACAAACCGACAACTTTGACGAACTCCTCAGGAAATGAACCGGCAACTTCGACGAGCTCCCCAGGAAATGCTTCACTGGGCAGCCGAAGAAGAAGAAGTGAAGGTTCTCTAACCGTCCGGCTTATAAGCCTTCAACTGATCACCCGGACCAAATCCAGCCAATCGCATTCTCTCATTGTGGAAGGCATGCCCCTTAATGAGTCACCAGTCAGCTGCAGTCAATTGACTGATTATCCAACAAACCAGCCCGCTGGTTTATTAACCAGCCTCAAATATCCTCACAGCAATCGTCAGGCCAGTGCCCGCTTGACCAGACAGCTGGGTCACCTAGCAAAGTTGACACATGAACCCAACCATCAAAGTAGAAAATTCTGAGCTTCCAGAAAGTGAGTCCTCAAAGAATAGTGCTTTATGTGAAGGTTTAACTGAACTGGAACCAATCAGCCATTTTAGGAGAAGTCAAGACTGGAAATGCAGTTATGCAGGGAAAATCTATGAGACACTCTACTGCCTGATGGTTTGGATCCCTGTGAACCACACGCAAAACCAACAAGTTTTTTTACAAGATTTGTATGAATATAACTACTGCCAGCCAAGACTAATAGTGTCAGAGAAGGGACAAATTGAAGGAAGAATGGCTTCGAGGGCAGAACCATGGAAGCTGAGGTCTCGAAGATATTTCCTCGGGCCAAGAGAGTGGGCTCACACATGTATGGAAAGGATGAGTCTGCCCCAGTGCTTGCAGAGGGTGGGCCTTTCACCCCATTGTTCAACAAGACTTCTGCCATCCCAATGCTCAACAGTGCTGGGAGAGAGTGGGGCTTATCCCTCAGGGATTGCAGAGAATCTGGCTGCTACCCCATGCTTGGAAAGATTGTGGCCAGTGCCTGGAGGTTGGGAGAAAGCCTGGTCACCATCCCAATGTTCGTTCCTCAGAGATGGAGCATTCACCCCAATGTATGGGGAAAGCATGGCCACTGGGCAAGCACTTGAAAGGGGTGGGGCTATCACTCCATCAGACCTAGAGGACAAAACATTGATCTACAGATGACTGTCAGACTTTGAAATCTAACAGAGTTTGCCCTTCTGGATTTTGGAATTGTTTGGCACCCATGACTCCTGTTTGCCTTTAAATATCTCCCTTCAGGAATGGGAATGTTTATCCTATGCCTGTACTTCCATTGTATACTGGAAGGAGATAACTTGTTCTCTAGGTTTCACAGATCCACAGACAGAGGGGAATTGTGCCCCAGAACAGACCACACACATAACAGATTCTGATACGGCTGTACTAAGACTGTTTCTGAAAGGACTTAAGGCTTCTGGGATGTTGTGATGGAATGAAAGTATTTTATATGTACAAAGAACATGTCTTTTTGAGTTCCAGAAGGTAGAGTGTGGTGGTTTGAAGCTGTATGTACTCCAGAAAAACATGTTCTTAAATCAATTCCTGTGGGTATGAAACCATTTTAAGTGGGACCTTTTGATGAAGCTACTTCAGTTAGGTGTGACCCACCTCAGTCAGGATGGGTCTTAATCCTATTATTGGAGTCCATTATAAATGGAATGAAATTCAGACAGAGAGAGAGAGAAAGCCACAGGAAGCCAAAAGCTGAACATCAATGGAATCTGGAAGAGAAGGGAGAGACCAGGAGACGCCGCCATGTACCTTGGTATGTGACAAGCTAAAGACCAAGGATTGCTGGCAACCAGCCCCAGAACTCCAGTCTCAGGAAAAAAGCATCATCTTGATGACATCCTGATTTGGACTTTTCCCAGCCTCAATCTGTGAGCAAATAAATTCCTGCTGTTTAATCTGACCCATTTCATGGTATTTGCTTGAGCAGTATAGGAAACTAAAACAGTGAGTTAATCAAGTTCCCTGACGTAGTATATCATCAATATGCTGACAACTCTCAAATTTTTATCTCCAACCTAGAGCTCCCCCCAAATTCCAAGCTTCCATATTCAACTGCCTATAAACACTTCAACTAAAATGCTGACTAGGCATCTCAAAATTAACATATGCAAATCAAAATATTTATTTTCAACCCCAAATATATTTTATTTCCTTCCCCCTCACTTTTTCCCTCTCCACTCTTGAGTTGTTCAAGCCAGACACCCAGGGGTCATTCTTGATTGTTTCCTTTCCTTCAGTAATTCATGATTATTCTATCTCCAAAAATATATTCCAAAGTCATTTATTTCTCTCTATATTGAAGGCTATCAGCTAGTCCAAATCAACATTATTTCTACATACATTACTGTAAAAGCCTCTCTTCCACCCATGCTTCACTACCATCCATTATCCACAGGGGCTAAAGTAATCTCCTAAAAATCTGTATCAGATCCTCACACTCTCCTGCTTAACATATCCAGTAGTTTCTCCCTGTACTTAAAATAGAATCTAAATTATTTTTCATGGCCTACAAGACTTCACATCATCTGGCCTTTGTCTAATTATATCTCCAACCTCACCTTCTACCACTTCTCCTTACTCACTATTCTCTAGCCACAATACCTTTCCTTCTGAAGCTCAAACATGAGCCAAACCAGTTAACTAAGAGCCTTTGAAATAGTTTTTCCCTGGGTGAGGAAGGAACTTGCTGGAGTCTTTGTACAATGGCTTCTTTATCTTTTTTTTTTTTTTTATAATACAAAACTGAACTTAAATAATAAACATGAACAAAAGAAACTTCCATATATTAATAAACTAAGAGTTCTTTTGTCGGTAGCAGACCTGCACTAAAGAAAAAGTCTCTTTAGGTAGACTTAAAATAATCTAAGGGAAGTTCAGATTTGTAATAAAAGTGGAAAATATACAGGCAAAGTTAAATGAATTTTAATAGTATGTAAAAAATAATGTAACGTGGGGTTAATATATAAATGTGTGAACTGAGTGTGTATGTGTGTGTATAATTAAACTCCATAACAATAGCTGCATATAAATTGTAAGGGTCTAAATTGAGCCAAAGTATTATAAGTTTTTACTTGACTGGGAAGAGTTAGAGTACCAATACATATTGGGGTTTTTTGTTTTGTTTTGTTTTGTTTCATTTTTTTTAACTTTTTATTTTGAAATAATTTCAAACTTACAAGCAGTTGCAAAAATAATACAAACCCCATACAGAGAATTCCAACATACCCCACTAGATACCCAGACCCACCAATTTTAACATTTGCTCAAGGATTGAGCAGAGGTGGGAAATGATCAGGCCGGGATCACCGTAAGATTACTCTAGAGAGTGAGGACTCTGGAGAGACAGGAAAATCATTCAAGAAGCTGCAGGAGAATTTCAGGCATGAGACTCAGGCCTGAAGTAGGTCGCTGATATTGTGAATAGAGGATAGGAATTGGACTTGCAACAGACATGGGAGGTGGCGTTCAAAGGATTTGATGAGTGATTGGATATGAAGAATCAAAGAGAGGACAAAAGACATTACTGGAAAAAACTGGAATACAGACTTCCTGGAAGCTTTATATCATTGTTCAATTTCCTGAACTCGATAACTGCACTTAAGCTGATTACATAAGTGAATATCCTTGTTCTTAAGAAATTTACGTGGTAGTATTAAGTGTTCAAGGAGCATGATGTATATGACCTATACTCAGGTGTTCAGAAAATGGATGGGTAGATAGACAGACAGACAGACAGATGGGTAGAATGATATGGCAATGGCTTCTTCATAACATTCACATCCCAGAACAAATTTTACTGTCTAAGGGAGGCCTTCCTTGATCCCACAGTAAAAGCCACTTTCTATTATATTTCTGTGTTATTTTCTCCAAAGCACTTATCACTATTCAACTCGGAAATTCCTTAACTTAATAACCATAATTCTCAGTGATAGCATTAACTTTAAAAAAAAATAAAAATTTAGTGAGTTTTTGTTGTTTTTAAAAAAAGAATTTATACCACGCAATTATGCCCTTCAAAATTAACTCATAAAAGCAATGCCTGGATATTATAAAGTCACAGTGGTCAAAACAGCATGGTACTGGCATAAAAAAGGAAACATATTGATCAATGGAATGGAATTCAGAGTTCAAAAATAGACCCTCAGATCTTTGGTCAACTGATTTTTGCTAACACTCCCAAGTCCATACAACTGCGATACAATAGTCTCTTCAATAAATGGTGTTGGGAGAACTGGATATCCATAACTAAAAGAACTGAAGAGGACCCCTATCACACACTGTATTCAAAAATTAACTCAAAATGGATCAAAGACAAAATATAAGAACTAGGACCATAAAACTCCTGGAAGAAAATGTAGGGAAACATCTTGAAGACCTAGTGATAGGCATAGTTTCTTACACTTGACAACCAAAGCACAAGCAACGAAAGAAAAAAGAGATAAATGGAAACTCCTCAAAATCAAATACTTCAGTACTTCAAAGGACTATGTCAAAAGGGTGAAAATGCAACTGACTCAATGGGAGAAAATATTTGGAAAACACATATCTGATCAGTGTTTGATAGTCAGAATATAAAGATATCCTACAACTCAACAATAAAAAGACAAACGCAAATAAGGGGCAAAAGACAAGAATAGACATTTTTCCAAAGAGAAAATACAGATGGCTGAAAAGCACATGAAAAGATGCTCAGCTTCACTAGCTATTAGGGAAATGCAAATCAAAACCACAATGAGATATCATCTTATACCTCCTAGAACGGCTGCTATTAAGCAACCAGGAAACTACAAGTGTTGGAGAGGATGTGGAGAAATTGGGACACTTATTCATTGCTGGTGGGAATGTAAAATGGTGCAACTACTTGTGGAGGACAGTACAGAGTTGCCTTATGACCCTGCAATTCGCTACTTGGGATATATCCAAAAGATCTGAAAGCGGGATTATGAACAGACATCTGCACACTGATGTTCATAGCAGCATTATTCACAACTGCCAAAAGATGGAAACAACCCAAGAGTTCATCAACAAAGGAACGGATAAACAAAATGTGGTATATACATACGATGGAATATTATTCAATAAGAAGGAATGAAGTCCTGAAGCACATGACAACATGGATGAATCTTGAGGGCATAATGCTGAGTGAAATATGTTACACACAAAAGGACAATTATTGTGTGATCTTACTGATATGAACGAATCATAATATGTAAACTCACAGTCATAAAATATACAATATAGGTTACCAGGATATAGAATGAGGCTAAAGAATGGGGAGCAGTTGCTTAATATTTGCAGGAGTTTAACAAGGTTGAATTTAAACATTTGGAAGTGGACAGAGGTGACGGCAGCATATTATTGTAAGAATAATTAACAGTGCAGAATGGTGTATGAATTTTGTGGTGAAAGGGGGAAGTTTAGGGTCACGTATGCCACCAGAAGGAAAGTTGGAGGTTAAAACGTGGGAAGGTATAGCACAGTGAATCTTATGGTGGACAACGTCCATGATTAACTGTACTAATATAAAAAAGTTCTTTCATGAACTAGAGCAAATGTTTGACACTATTACAAGGAGTTAATAATAGAGGGGTATGTGAGAAAAAATGTACCTGTTGCAAACTATGGACTAGGAGTTACAGTAATATTTTAATACTATTTCATCTACAGTAACAAATGTACCATACAAATACTATGCCTCAATGTAAGGGAGGATACGGGGTATGGGAGGATTTGGGTTTTCTGTTTTATTTTTATTAATTTTCTGGAATAATGCAAATTTTCTATATTTGATCATGGGAATGTATGCACAACTATATGATGATACTGTGAGCCAGTGACTGTGTTCAGATGGTTTGTATGATGTGTGAATATATCCCAATAAAATTGCATTTAAAAAAAAAAAAGCAATGCCTGGATTTTGATAGAAGATATGGATCAAGTAGAGAGAATATCCTGGAAAATGTCCACAAAACACAGCCTTACTAAAATCTCTTTTTCGTTAGCTGATAATGTATCAAATATAGAGTCAAACATGGAAGATGACTATTTTTCCCCTAATTTTCTTCCCCCAAATGGTTATGAATTTGGTCCTTATGAAATAAAATGATTAAATATTGTGATAAAATTCTATTACAATGCTGGCAGTCACCACACAAATTTGACCTTTAGTTCTTCCAGTCTCTTTGGCAGAGACTGACAATTGTGCTGAATTGTGAGATTATTTTGTGATGTGTATTCAACTAAGATGAATCCAGTAAATACTTTTCTCAACTTTAATCTGAGTGAAATATTGAACCAGTATTTCCAAAGATACAAAAATAATTCTGCAAAGCCATGTGACATCTATACTAGCAGGCAAGTATATTTGTACCTCCCAAAGAATAATACTCATGTCTTGAAAATGTATTAAAATTATTCTTTATATTAATTCTCACGTGAATTACTACAAGTCTCCTGATTTCTTTACCCCTAATCTTACCTCACTTCAATCCTTACCTTCCACAGTTTTCAAATGTGAAAAAAACGCATTATTTTATTCTGCGACTTAAAATGTTTCAATGGCTCATACTATCCATACAATAAAGAATGAACTATTTAATAAAACGCTATATAATCAGGCCCTTCTCTATGTAGCTTCACCTGTACTACTTCTCTATGTGCCACCCTTATTTATCATTTGCAATTCTTTGAATAAGCCACATTTTGTCTAACCCATACATCTTTGCAATTACTGTTCCCCTTGCCTTTATGCAATTACTGTTTTACCATGCAGTAGAAGCATCATTTCCATGAAGACTTCCCTGATATTTTCAAAAGGAATCAATCACTTTCTCATTTCAGACACTGGCATAGCATGCCACTTATGTGATCTTTGCAAATTGATCTTTCTTAACTACAGTTTTCTCCATTTGGAAAATGGTGAAAATGATAGTAAGTACTTCATATGATTTTTGGAAACTTGAGATAATTGTTATTTTATACATTAAAGTACTTAGAACAGGATCTGTCATTCAGTAAGCTGAGTTGTCATTCAGTAAACTTTTAACTCAATAAAAATTACACCATCTTGAAGATGTTACTTCAGTTCAGGTGTGGCCCAAATGAATCAGGATGGACATATATATGCATTACTGGAGTCCTTTATAAGAAGAATGAAATTTAGATAGAGGTAGAGAAAGCCATGGAAAGAAGCCTGAAGTCAACGGTACCTGGAGGAGAAAGGAGAAGGTGCCACCATTGCCATGTGACAGAAATGCCAAGGGCCAAGGATCATTGGTAGCCAGCCCCAAAACACCACAGACTTTGGGGAGAAAACATCACATTGCTGATGCATTCATTTTGGACTACTAGTCTCAAAATCTGGAGCCAACAGATTCTCAGCTTTTAAGCCAACCTGTTGCAAGGTATTTGTTTTAGTAGCTGGGTGTTTTAGTTTCCTATGCTGCTTAAAGCAAAATACCATGAAATGGGTTGGCTTTAAAAAATGAGAATTTATTACCTTACAGTTTGAGGCTGGGAGAATGTTCAAATCTAGGCATCATCAAAGAGATGCTTTCTTCCTGAAGACTGGCTGTCAGCAAACCTTGGCTCCTCTGCCACATGACAAAGCACATAGCAGCATTTGCTGATCTTTCCCTTTTCTTTTGGGTTTTGTTGCTTTGAGCTTCTAGTTTCCATAACTTTCTTTTACTATATATATATATATAGCTACATATATATATATATAGATATATATATATATCTGTTTATACAAGATGCCAGTAAGAGGACTAAGACCCATTCCAAATGAGGTGCGTCACATTTTAAGTTAAGTAGCCGCATCAAAAGTCCTACTTAAAATGGGTATTCATGAGAATGGTGCACACAGTTCCAAACTACCACACCAGGTAACTAAGACAGCAACCATAGCAAAAACAAAACCCAGACACAGCTCTATTCCTAATATTAACTTAATCCCTATAATAAATGCCTGACAGAAGAGGTACTCATTTCCAAGTATAAATACCATTTATATCAGTATCTACTAATCTACATGCAATATTTGACTTCAATAAAAAAATTATGAAAAAAGAAAGGAAAACAGACATTATCAAGAGAAAAAGCAATCAAAGGACGAGACTCAAAGATGACCCAGATGTTGGAAGTATCAGACAGGACTTTAAATAACTGTGATTAATATATTAAGGAATCTAGGTGGGAAAGGTGGACAAAATGCATGAGCAGACAAGGAATCTCAACAGATAGCTAAAAATTCTAAGAGTCAAATGGAACAGCTAGAAATAAAAAGTACTATATCACAGATGGACAATTCCTTAAACAGAATCATCAGCAGATCAATAAAGGCAATGAAAGAACCAGTAAATTTGAAGGCACCTCATATAAAAATCACCCAAACTGAGACACAAAGAGAAAAAAAAAAAAGAATGAAAAAATAGAACAGAATATCCAAAAGCTATGACAATATCAAATGATCTAGCAGGTATGTAATCAGATTCTCAGAAGGATAATAAAGAAAGAATAGGGTGGAAGAAATATCTTAAGAAACAATGACTGAGGAGAGCCTGGGATGCCGGCTGGGAGAGACAGGGCAAAGGGGTACCTCCGTGAAAAATACTGGATGGGAGCCGGGGGGTGACTCAGCACCAGCTGGACGGGGTCTCCTAAATCCACAGGGACCGTAAACTTGGTGAAACTGGGAGTCTGTGTTCTGAGACGAGTGAGTAAGCCGCTAAATATCTGGCAGCCATGCTGAGGTGTCGGGAAGATGAGGGTTGGCATTCAGAGGCAGACTAGTTCTTTTTTAAAAAAACCCAGGGGCGGCTGCAGATACGACAGCGAGAACCGCACAGTGAAGCACGGCAGGAACGGGCTGTGCGAACTCCTCGGTATCTGGCATGGAGGATGGCCTTTTGTGTACCCACTGCTGTCTCAGAGCAAGGCAGGCAGAGGTTAGCCAGAAGGGAAGAAAACAACACCCCTTGCAGCCATCTTCCCAGCAGGCTGGGAACGCTCCTGCCCAGCACCGGGGCCACAGCCCAGAGCCATGCCAAGAAACCCAGTGTGACGGGGGGTGTTTCCAGAGGCACACGCACACACCACAGTGTCAGGCGTGCACAATAGCCTTTCGCGCACCCACAGCTAATTGTCCCGGAACTGGGAAGGCGGAGCTGTGCGAAAAGGGGGAAATTAACACACCCCATACAGTCATCCTTACAGCAGGCTGGGAATGCCCCCACATGGCCTGGCAGCTCAGAACTCCCCTTGAAGGATGGCTTGCACTTGTGACATAGCACAACATTGCCTCAGCAGAGGCCCTAGAAGGGCACGGCTTGGAAGAGGGAACACTTGGAAATCACAGGGACTATATGCCAATACCAAAGACTTTGGGTCAGCAGCAGAGACGATTTGTGGAGAGACTGAAATGAAGGTTTAGACTCTCGCAACAGCCTTAAATCTCCAGGAACACCTGGGAGGTTTGATTATTAAAGCTGCCCTCCCTCCCTAACTGCTCAGACACATGCCCCACATTCGGAGCAGACAGCACCAACAACACACCCAAACTTGGTGCACCAGTTGGACCCCACAAGAATCAGATCCCCACACTTGAGGAGAATAGATGACTCGCGGATGCCATATGCTGGTTAGTTAGAGAAAGTGTACGCCACCAAGCTGTAGACCTGACAAATCAGCGATTGGGGTTTGAATAATCCTTCATATCCTAAAAGAACCCTATCAAGTAAAGCAAATGCCAAGAGGCCAAAACAACAGAAAATTTTAAAGCATATGATAAAACCAGATGATATGGAGAACCCAAACCCAAACCCCAAAATCAAAAGATCAGAGGAGATACAGTACTTGGAGCAATTAATCAAAGAACTAAAGATAAACAACAAGAGCATAGAACAGAATATAAAGGACATGAAGAACAGCATGACACAGGATATAAAGGACATGAAGAAGACCCTAGAAGAGCATAAAGAAGAAATTGCAAGAGTAAATAAAAAAACAGATGATCTTATGGAAATAAACTGTTGACCAAATTAAAAAGATTCCGGATACTCATAGTACAAGACTAGTGGAAGTTGAAGAATGACTCAGCAACCTCAAAGACCACAGAATGGAAAATGAAACAACAAAAGAAAGAATGGGAGAAAAAATCAAAAAAATTGAAATGGACCTCAGGGATATGATAGATAAAATAAAATGCCCAAATATAAGACTCATTGGTGTCCCAGAAGGGGAAGAGAAGGGGAAAGGTCCAGAAAGTGTATTCAAAGAAATTGTTGAGGAAAACTTCCCAAATCTTCTACACAATATAAGCACACAAAGCACAAATGCCCAGGGAACTCCAAATAGAATAAATCCAAATAAACCCACTCCAAGACATTTTCTGATCAGACTCTCAAATACTGAAGAGGAGGAGCAAGTTCTGAAAGCCGCAAGAGAAAAGCAATTCACCATATACAATGGAAACAACATAAGACTAAGTAGTGACTACTCAGCTGCCACCATGGAGGTGAGAAGGCAGTGGCATGACATATTTAAAATTCTGAGAGAGAAAAATTTCCAACCAAGAATACTTTATCCAGCAAAGCTCTCCTTCAAATTTGAGGGAGAGCTTAAATTTTTCACAGACAAACAAATGCTGAGAGACTCTGCTAACAAAACACCTGCCCTACTTGAGATACTAAAGGGAGCCCTACCGACAGAGAAACAAAGAACGGAGAGAGAGAGATGGAGAAAAGTTCAGTACTAAAGAGATTCAATATTGGTTCATTAAAGGACAATAAGACAGGGGGGGGGAAAATATACCTGACAAACATAAACCAAAGGATACGATGGCTGATTCAAGAAATGCCTTCACAGTAATAACATTGAAGGTAAATGGATTGAACTCCCCAATTAAAAGATATAGATTGGCAGAATGGATCAAAAAATATGAATCATCAATATGTTGCATACAAGAGACTCATCTTAGACACAGGGACACAAAGAAATTGAAAGTGAAAGGATGGAAAAAATATTTCATGCAAGCTACAGACAAAAGAAAGCAGTAATAGTAATATTAATCTCACATAAAATAGACTTTAAATGCAAGGATGTTAGGAGAGACAAAGAAGGCCACTACATCCTAATAAAAGGGGCAATTCAGCAAGAAGAAATAACAATCATAAATGTTTATGTACCCAATATGGTGCAACAAAATACATGAGACAAATACTGGCAAAATTAAAGGATGCAATGGCTGTTTTCACAATAATTGTGGGAGACTTCAGCACATCACTCTCTCCTATAGATAGATCAACCAGACAGAAGACCAATAAGGAAATTGAAAAACTAAACAATTTGATAAATGAATTTGATTTAACAGACATAGATAGAACATCATATCCCAAATCACCAGGATACACATTCTTCTCCAGTGATCACGGAAGTTTCTCCAGAATAGACCACAAGCTGGGACATAAAACAAGCCTTAATAAATTTAAAAAAAAAACTGAAATTATTCAAAGCACATTCTCTGACCACAATGGAATACAATTAGAAGTCAATAACCATCAGAGACTTAGAAAATTCACAAACACCTGGATGTTAAACAACACACTCCTAAAATAAATGGTTTATAATGTAGAATGTAGGGGAACTAGCGATAGAGAATAATTAATGAAGGGGAACGATAACCCAATAAGAACAAATAAGCTATTGTGGGTAAATTTAATGTTCTGGGAATGCCCAGGAATGACTATGGTTTGTTAATTTCTGATGGGTATGGTAGGAACAAGTTCATAGAAATGTTGCTATTTTAGGTTATTTTCTTGGGGTATAGTAGGAACATGTTGGAAGTAAAATAGCTATTTTAGGTTAGGTGTCTTTTTCTTACTCCCTGGTTATGGTTTGTTTGAAATGTTTTTTTATTGTATATCTTTTAAAAAAAAATTTTTTTTGATATAGTTAATCTAAAAAAAAAAGAGTTAATTAAGAGTTAATGGCAATCAATGCAATATATGATACTGGAGTGGATCTAAGAATGAAGAAGAAAAGCTCAAAGGGGGCATAAGGAAAAATTGGAACATAGAATTTAAGCTTTATATCCATATTAAATTTCTTGAATTAACTGCAGTTAAGTTAATGACATAAGTTAATATCCCTGTTCATAGGAAATGTACATGGAAGTGCTATGAGTTCAAAGAGTATGATATATGCAACCTGCTCTCAAATGTGCAGAAGACGATAAATGGGGAGACAGATAATTGATAGAAAGATAATAGATATAGTTGAAAGAAAGAGAGTGGGGGAGGGAGGGAGGGAGGGAGGAAGGAAGGAAGGAAGGAAGGAAGGAAGGAAGGAAGGAAAGAAGGAAGAAAAGAGAAAGAAAGGTACTGCAAAGGTGGCAAAATGTAAAATTGGTAGATACAGATATCTGGGGATGGGGGGGGTGTTGGAGTTCTCTGTATGGGGTTTGTATTGTATTTGCAACTGTCCTATATGTTTGAAATTATTTCAAAATAAAAATTTTAAAAAAATAATGACTAAGAGTTTGCACAAAATAATGCAAGACATCAAATCTTAAATTCAAGAATCTCAGTGAACCTCAAGCAAAATTTTAAAAATTAATAATAAAACACACCTCCACATATCATATTCAAATTGCTGAAAACCAAATATAGCAGACATCTCATCAGAAACTATGCAAGACAGAAGGAAATGGACTGACATCTTTAAAGTATTGAAAGAAAAAAAACCTGTCAACTTAGAATTCCAGTCAAGGAAAGCATTCATTTCATTTTTCAATAATGAAAAATTAGAAAAATAAAGACTTTTCAGCCAAATATTGCCAACGGGCCTGCAATATAAGAAACATTAAAGAAAATCTTTATGAACTTTCTTTATGAAGAAAAATATAACATGCAGAAACACAGATCTACTCAAAGAAATGAAGAGTTCCAGAAATGGAAAAAATTAAGGAGAATATGAAAGATATTTTTCTTTATTTTAGTCACTCTAAAATATAACTGACTTTCTAAAATAAACACAGCATTAAGCAAGTTACAGGGCTTAAAGCATGTAATAGTAAAGTGTATGACAAACATGGCACAGAGGATGGGACAGAGGACCTGGAGGTACACTGTTGTAAGATGCATTTACCAGACCAACAGTGGTATAGTATTACTAGAAGGTAGACTGTGATAAGTAAAGACACATATTGTAAACCTTAGGACAACTACTAAAAAAATTCAAAATGAGGACAAAATTAAGAAGCCAACAGAGGAGATGAAACAAAATCATTAAAAAATATTCAATTTTTACAAAAACAGTCAGGAAAAGAGGAAATAAAAACAATCAAGAAATGAACAGAGAAAACAAAATACAAGATGGTAGATTGAAATGTAATTACATTAATAATTGCATTCAGGGTAAATGGTTTAGACACTCCCAACTAAAAGAGTACCTCAGTTTAGGTAAGAGTAAGACCCCAAAATACGTTGTTTATAAGAAACTCACCTCAAATATAAACATACAAGTACTTTAAAAGTAAACGGATGAAGGAAGGGCAAGATGACAGCATAGGGAGATGTGGAATGTAGTCAGTCCTCTAGAGCAACCAGTAAATAGCCAGAAACAACTAGTAAATAGTCTAGAACAACTGTCTGAGGGACATCTATGACCAGACACACATTGTACACCAGTCCAGAATGGGTGGAACAGCTGACATTGCAGCACAGTACTGGAAACCTGATACTGATTACATCCTCCTCCTGAGACCTGGGCCCATCAGGTCTGGGAAAATCTGACTAGGGTAATGAAGGAAACCAGAGGCTGAGGAAACAAAAAATTACGAGTCACACTAGGGAAAATGAAGACATGGCCCAGTCAAAGGAACAAACTTACACTTCAAATGAGATATAGGAGTTGAAACAACTAATTAAAGTTGTTTAAACAAATATACTAAATCAATTCAAAAATCAAATCAACCAGTTGAGGGAAGATATGGCAAAAGAGATGAAGGATATAAAGAAAGCATTGGGCAAACATAAGGAAGAACCTGCAAGTTTGAAAAAGTTTGAAAAAACAATTAAGGGAATGAAAGGCAAAATAGAAGAGACGAAAAACACAATGGAGGGAAATGGAAGAAGATGGCGGCATAGAGAGGAGTAGAAGCTAGTTTGTCCCCCTGGAACAACTAATAAACAACCAGGAACAACTAGTAAATAATCTGGAATAACTGGGGGGGGGGGGGACAAATGTGACTGTCCACTCATCATACACCAACCTGAATTGGGAGGAATGCCCGAGATCACAGCATAAAATCTGTACGTAAAAACTGCGGATCCAAGCCGGGAGCCCCTTCCCCACGGCCCAAACTGCAAAGCCTCGTGGTGCTAGAGAGCAGCACTCTCCAAGCAAGCAAATATAGCTCAGCTGAGCTCCAACTGGGGTTTCAATGAACAAGCATGGACTGCTCAATACAAGATACGAATCCCCAACAAGCAGACAGAGGCTTTTGGTGATGACATACAAATGGAGAGCTGGAGGGTGGCCACGGACTGGCCCTGAAGGGGGTTTTCTGTCCCTTTTTCAGCTCAGTGGAGAAATCCTCAGTCATCTTCAGTTCCCAGCACTCTGGCCAGACAAGAGTAGAGATAGCACAGGCCCTAGGGGTGTATTTTCCCTAAGAGGAAGAAGGTGGTGCCAAGCTATATTACCTGCCTTCCATTCAGAACCAGACCCCAGAGCCTGGGGGAAAACAGCCACAGGCCCCACCTCCTTACACCAGTCTGGAGCTACAGGCTGACAGGTGCCACCTGCTGGGCAGAAAAGCACAGTGACTTGAGGCCTCACAGGGTGCACCAATCTTCTAAGACACACCCTCAGGGAGACAGACAATAGAAAACTACAACCTACACTAAGAAAAATGAAGTTATGGCCCAGTCAAAGGAACAAACATACACTTCAACTGAGATACAGGAATTTAAACAACTAATACTGAATCAATTCAAAAAGTTTAGGGAAGACATGGCAAAAGAGATGAAGTGTATAATGAAAACACTGGGCATACATAAGGTAGAAATCAAAAGTTCAAAAAAAGAACTGGCAGAATCTATGGAAATGAAAGGCACAACACAAGAGATGGAAGACACAATGGAGACATAAAACAGCAGATCTCAAGAGGCAGAAGAAAACACTCAGGAGCTGGAGAACAAGGCACCTGAAAGCCTACACGCAAAAGAACAGATAGAGAAAAGACTGGGAAAATACAAGCAACGTCTCCAGGAACGTAAGGACAAAACAAATGCAGAAATGTACATGTCATTGGTGCCCCAGAAGGAGAAGAGAAGGGAAAAGAGGCAGAAGCAATAATAGAGGAAATAATCAATGTAAATTTCCCATCTCTTATGAAAGACATAAAATTACAGATCCAAGAAGTGCAGAATACCCCAAACAGAACAGCTCCGAATAGGCCTACGCCAAGACACTTAATAATCAGATTCGCAAATGTCAAAGATAAAGAGAGAATCCTGAAAGCAGCAAGAGAAAAGTGATCCATCACATACAAAGAAAGCTCGATAAGACTATATGCGGATTTCTTAATAGAAACCATGGAGGAAAGAAGGAAGCGGGGTAATATATTTAAGATACTGAAAGAGAAAAACCACCAACCAAGAATCCCATATCCAGCAAAACTGTACTTCAAATATGAGGGAGAGCTTAAAATATTCTCTGACAGACAGTGACAGAGTTTGTGAACAAGATACCAGCTCTACGGGAAACATTAAAGGAAGCACTGCAGACAGAAAGGAAAAGACAGGAGTGAGAGCTTTGGAAAACAATTTTAGGAGATAGTAGCACAGCAATGTAAGTACACTGAACAAAGATGTCTGTGAGTATGGTTGAAAGAGGAAGGTTAGGAGCATATGGGACACAAGAATGAAAGACGAAAAGATTAAGACCGGGACTGTATAACTCGGTGAAACCTAGGGTCCTCAACGATTGTAATAAAAGGTAGAAATATGCTTTTACATGAGGTAGAACAAATGAATGTCAACATTGCAAGGTGTTAAAAATGGGGTGGGATTGGGGGAAAATACAATCAATGCAAACTAGAGACTACAGTTAACAGAAACATTGTATTATGCTTCCTTTAATAGAACATAGGCAATACACCAAAGCTAAATGCACGTGGGTTGGGGGGCACAAAGGGGAAGGGTATGGGACTCCTGGCATTGGTGATGTTGTTTGACTCTTTATTCTACTTTAGTTTATGCTATCTTTCCTTTTGTTGCTTTCTAGCTGACATGTTTTCTTCTCTCTCTCTCTTTCTTTTTCTTTCATTTCTCTACCTTCTTTGACTCTTCCTCCTGCTTTGTGGAAGAAATGGAGATATCCTCACATAGATAGTGGTGATGGTGCTGAATACATAAATACATGACTATACAGGGAACCAATGATTGTTTACTTAGGACGGAACATATGGTGTGTGAACAAAACCGTCTTTAAAAAATGGGTTGATGAAGAAACACTGAGGGCACTATATTGAGTGAAATAAGACATATAAGGACAAATATTGCAGGGTCTCACTGATATGAACTAATTATAATATGTAAAAGCATAGACATGAAATATAAGTTACCAGGATATAGCATGAGGCTAAAGAATGGGGAGTGGTTGCTTTTCATGAGCAGAATGTTCAACTAGGCTGAACCTAAACATTTGGAAATGGACAGAGGTGATGGTAGCATGCTGTGAGAATAACTAACAGTGCTAAATTGTCTGTGACTGTGGTGGAAAGGGTAAGCTCAGAGGCACATATGTCACCAGAAGGAAAGTTGGGGGTTAAAACATAGGAATGTTTAAAACAGTGAATCTTGCGGTGGACAATGTCTGTGATTAACTGCACAAAAAATCTCTCTCATGAAGTAGAACAAATGCATGACACTACAACTAGAAGGTAATAACAGAGGGGCATATAGGAAAAAATATATATACCTATTGCAAACTATAAAGTACAGTTAGTAGTATTTTAACATTCTTTCATCAACAGTAACAAATGTACTATACCAAAAGTATGCATCAATAATGGAGGGGTGGTGGTTAGGAGTATGGGAGGATTGCAGTTTCCTTTTTTTTTGTCTTTATTTCTTTTCTGGAGTAATGAAAATGTTCTAAAAATTGGAAAAAAAATAATTGCGGTGATGGATGCACAGCTGTATGATGGTACCATGGGCAATTGATTGCATGCTTTGGATCTCTGGATAGTTGTATGGTATGTAAACAATCTCAGTAAAAAAATTTTTAAAAATCACAATGAAGACATATAACAGCAGATTTGAAGAGGCAGAAGAAAGGATTCAAGAACTAGAGGACAAGACTTCTGAAATCCTACAGACAAAAGAAAAGACAGAGAAAAGAATGGAAAAATATGAGCAGGGTCTCAGGGAATTGAAGGACAACATTAAGCATGTGAATATACACGTATGTCATGGGTGTCCCAGAAGAAGAAGAGAAGGAAAGGGGATAGGAAGAAAAATGGAGGAAATAATCACTGAAAATTTCTCATCTCTTATGAAAGACACAAAATTACAGATCCAAGAAGCACAGCTTACCCCAAACAGAATAGATCCAAATAGACATACTCCAAGACACTTAATAATCAGATTATCAAAAGTCAAAGACAAAGAGAGAATTCTGAAAGCAGCAAGAGAAAAGTGATCCATCACAAACAAGGGAACTCAATAAGACTATGTGAGGATTTCTCAGTAGAACCAACGGAGGCGAGAAGGCAATGACATGATATATTTAAGATACAGAAAGAGAAAAACTACTAACCAAGAATTCTATATCCAGCAAAACTGTTCTTCAAAAATGAGGGAAAGTTTAAAACATTTTCAGACAAACAGACACAGAGAGTTTGTGAACAAGATACCTGCTCTACAAGAAATACTAAAGGGAGCACTACAGGCAGATAGGAGAAAAGCAAGGAGAGGAAGGTTTGGAGAAAAGTAAAGAAATGAAGACCATCAGTAAGGGTAAAAAGAGAGAGAGGGGAAACAAATTACATATAAAATCCAAAAGAAAATGGTAGACAGTAGACATTACGTTGAGTGAAATTATCCAGAAACAAAAGGACGGATATAGTTTGATCTCACTAACATGAACGAACATTGATGAGCTATCTTTGAGAGTTAAAGTGAGAACACAGGTTATCAGGAAATAGAAGTTGGAGAGCAGACATTTGATGCTGAAGTAGTACAGAAGGTTCAACAGGATCGATTGTATAGATCCAGAAATGGATAGCACAATATTGTGTGATTGTAGCACAATATTGTAAGTGCTCTGAACAAAGATGAGTGGGAGTATGGTTGAAAGAGGAAAAGTAGGGGCATGTATGACATGAGAAGGAAAGACAGAAGATAAAGACAGGGATTGTATAGCTTAGCAAGAACTAGAGTCATCAATGACACTGATTAAATGTACCAATATAAGAATGTTTTTGCATGAGAGAGAACAAATGAATGTCAACACTGCAAGGTGTTGAAAATGGGACAGTATAGGGTAAAAAATACAATCAAGGCAAACTAGAGTCTATAGAAGCAGTGGTATTGTAATATGCTTCCATTAATTGTAACAAAGGCAATATACCAAAGCTAAATGTCTATAAGAGCGGGATATAAGGGAGTGGTATGGGATTCTTGGTGTTATAACGCCTCACTAATACGGACTAACTATAATGTGCAAACTCTGAGAATTGAATCTGAGAGCATAGATTATCAGGGAAAGGCTTATTGTAAAGGTTCCTAGATTGTCTGACCTTTTCATTTCATTTTATTTATTTTATTTTTGTTTTCCTTATTTTCCTTTTTTATTCTTCATTTTCTTTTCTCCTCTTTCTCTTTCTTTGCAGAAGAAATGGAAATATCCTCACATAGATTGTGGTGATAAATGTGTAACTATGTGATTATACCAGGAATCACTGATTGTTTACTTATAATGGATTATATGCTGTGCGAATAAAACTGTTTAAAAAATAAACAGGGAAACAAATGCTCAAGAAAATGTGGAGAGGTATGTACCTAGTCCCTACTGGTGGGGAAGTAGAATGGTGCAGCCCATCTGGAGGGCAGTATGGTGATTCCACAGAAAGCTAAGAATGGGGTTGTCATACAGTCCTACAACCCTGTTATTGAGTATATACCTGGAAGATCTGAAAGCAGGGGCATGGAAGGACATTTGCACACTGGTGTTAAAAGGCAGCAGTATTCATGATTTGAAATGGATGCAGGTGGCCTAAGGGTACATCAACCGATAAACGGAATGGTGAATTGTGATGTATACATTCAATGGAATATTGAGCAGTGGCAAGAAAAAATGAAGTTGTGAGGTATGCAACTAGGTGAATGGACATTGAGGACAGTACGCTGAGCAAAATAAGCCAGAATCGAAAAGACAAACATAACGCGTCACTAATATGGACTCACTATAATGTGCAAACACTGAGAATTGAATCTGAGAGCATAGATTATCAAGGAAAGGCTTAGGTTCCTCGATTGTAAGCTCTTACAGCAGTCACATTCATTCATGAGTTGTAATGGTTATCTCTAAATTCTGAGATGCTGAGCTGTTTGTGTATAACCTGGTCAGTCCCTGGAACTTCGAGTATCTGTGACACCTGAGACTCAGAACCAGAGTTCCGCAGCTATGAATGTCAGCATTATGCCATATAACAACGGTTTAAAAAAGCTGGAAGAGATCAAACTTCAATTAAAGATGTGAACAAAATGGACTTGGTTGGAACTAAGATAAATCAGATGAGAGGGTAAAAGATGATACTGACTGTGCTTTAAAACTTCAACTTCCATATGAGACCAAAGGAAGAGATGTTTATTTGGTATAAATATTTTCTGTAGCACACTGTATAATTTAACTTGTATGCTTGGTTTATTCAAACACCATAACTACATGGAAACTTGAATGGGGGTGAGATCTTGTTGGTTTTTATAGATTAGCATGAAGCCCCAACACATCCCAGAGTAATTTGGGCAGAGAATAAAAAATATTTGCAAAGCCTCCTTGAGGGACTGGGGGAAAATGTGGTTATATTAAACTTCCCCACGTGGGGAATTCCTAATATTCTCACAAGCATTGGGGACTACCAGTTTTGTAGGCTGACCCCTCGATCTTGGAGCTTGCCCTTATGAAGCTTGTTACTACAAAGGAGAGGCTAAGTCTACTTATAATTGTGCCTAAGAATCACCCCCAGAGAACCTCTTTTGTTGCTCAAATGTGGCCTGTATCTCTAAGCCAACTCAGCAAATAAACTCACTGCCCTCCCACCTACATGGGACATGACTCCCAAAGATGTCAATCTCCCTGGCAATGTGGGACATGACTCCCAGAGATGAGCTGGGACCTGGCATTGTAGGATTGAGAACGGCTTCTAGATCAAAAGGAGGAAGAGAATTGAAACAAAATAAACTTTCAGTAGCTGAGAGATTTCAAATGGTGTTGAATCATTCTGGAGGCTATTCTTATGTGTTATATAGATACCCCTTTTTAGTTTTTGGTGTATTAGATAGAACAGCTAGAAGGAAATACCTGAAACTGTAGAACTTCAACCCAGTATCCTTGATTCTTGAAGACAATCGTATAACTATATAGCTTACATGGTGTGACCGTGTGACTGTGAAAACCTATGGCTCATGCTCCCTTTATCCAGTGTATGGACAGATGAGCAGAAGAATGGGGACAAAAAGTAAATGAATAATGGGGGGGAGGAGGGGTATGAGATGTTTGGGGTGTTCTTTTTTACTTTTATTTTAACTCATTTTTATTTTTATTTTTTGGAGTAATGAATGTTCAAAAATTGTGGTGATAAATGCACAACTATATGATGATACTGTGAATAACTGTACACTTAAGATGACTGGATGGTATGTGAATATATCTCGATAAAATTTCATTTAAAAAAATTAAATAGATGGAAAAAATATATTCCTATATATGTTTTGTAATGGATAGTGGTGATGGTAGTACAATACTGTGAATGTAATTAACAGCACTGAAATATATATCTGAATGTGATTAAAAGGGGAAATGTAAGATTGTATATATGGTAACAGAATAAAAATTATTTTAAAAATCCACAGGACTACACTACATAAACAGTGAACCCTAAGTTAAACTATGGGCTATAGTCAATAATACAATTATTAAAATGTCTCTCATCAATTGTAACAAATGTTCCACACCAATGCAAGGGGTGAATCATAGGGTGATAAATGGTAATCCTGTATTTTATGCATGATTGTTCTGTAAACCTACAATTTCTCTAATAAAAAAAATAAGTTAAAAAAAAAATTGAGATTCTGGTTGGGGTGATGTCTAGTTTGCTAATGCTGCTGGAATGCAAAACACCAGAGATGGATTGGCTTTTATAAAAGGGGGTTTATTTGGTTACACAGTCACAGTCTTAAGGCCATAAAGTGCCCAAGGTAACACATCAACAATCAGGTACCTTCACTGGAGGATGGCCAATGGTGTCCGGAAAACCTCCGTTAGCTGGGAAGGCACGTGGCTGGCATCTGCTCCAAGGTTCTGGTTTCAAAATGGCTTTCTCCCAGGACATTCCTCTCTAGGTTGCAGTTCCTCAAAAATGCCACTCTTAGTTGCACTTGGGGCGTTTTTCCTCTCACAGCTTCTCTGGAGCAAAAGTCTGCTTTCAACAGCTATCTTCAAACTGTCCCATTGTCTGCAGCTCCTCTCTCAGTTCCTGTGCATTCTTCAAAGTGTCCCTCTTGGCTGTAGCGCCTCTTCAAAATGTCACTCACAGCTGCACTGAGTTCCCTCTGCCTGTCTGCTCATTTATATGGCTCCACTGGTCAAGGCCCACCCTGAATGTGTGAGGCCATGCCTCCATGGAAATATCTAATCAGAGTTATAACCTACAGTTGGGTGGGGCACATTCCATGGAAACACTCAGAGAATTCCAATCTGATCAGCACTAAAATGTCTGCCCCACAAGATTGCATCAATGATAATGGCGTTTGGGGGACACAATATATTCAAACTGGCACAGGTGATAAAAACGTTTTGAAAATAGACAGTGGTGATGGCTGCATACAATACTATGAATGTAATTAATGCAACTGAATTGTACACTTAGATGGCAAATTTTATGTTATATATATTTTACCACAATATTTTTTAATTGAGAAAAACTGCAGCATAAAAAACAACAACAAAAAAAGCACCATGAAGTACATTTCACTTCAGTATATTTCAGTTTAATATATTTCTCTTTTCATCAGATATACTTCTTTTCAAGAAGGTGGTTGAACTGTCTAGTCAGGCAAAATGCCCCTGGAAATAGAAGCAACACAACTCTTCTTAAACAAACAAACAAACCAGAAAAGGGCTATATTTACTACTGCTATTGATATCTGTTCAGAAAGACAACCTCAGGGCTACCTCCTATATATAAATATAATCAGACTACATGGACACTGGGGAGAAAACAAAAGTAAACTGGTGAAAAAAAATAAATATATACCATGCAAACACTAATCAAAAAGCTAGAGTGGCTATATTAATGTCAGACAAAGTAAGTTTCAGGTATTATGTAACCATGTAATAAACAGAAAATTTACATAATGACAAAGGGTCAATTTGCCAATAAGACATAATGGTTCTATACTATATGCATCTAACAACAGAGTTAAAATACAAAAAGAAAAGGCAAATGAAGAGGAAAATAGACTAATCCAAATTTAAATTTTAACACTCCTTTCTCAGTAATCGACAAAACAAGCAGATGGAAAATCAGTAAACACATAAAATATCTAAAACACTTTTAACCAAATTGACCTAATTGACAAGTCTCCAAGTATATGCAAATTAAACAACACATTTCTAAGGAATCCAAGGGTCAAAGAGAAAGTCACAAGAAAATTTTAAAATACTCTAAAATGAATGAAAATAAAAACATAACACATCAAAATTGGTGGGATGCAGTTAATGTACTACTAAGAAGGAAATGGTTAGCATTAAATGCTTATGTTAGAAAAAAACGGGGAGAACAAATTACACCCAGAGCACACAGAAGGAATGAAAAACTAAAGATAAGACCAGAAATCAAAGAAATTAAGAACAGTAACAGTAAAGAAAACCAACGAAACCAAAATCTAGCTCTTTGAAATTATCAGTAAAATTGATAAACCAGTAGCCAGATCAAGGAAAAAAGACACAAATTACCAATATCAGGAATAAAAGAAGGATTTTCATTACAGATACCCCCAGACATTAAAAGAGTTGGGGTAGGAATATAGTAAACAACATTATGCCAATAAATTCATCAATTTAGATGAAACAAACTCCTTAAAAGACACAAACTATCAAAGTTCACCCAAGAAAAAAATGAATAACGAATTGTTCTATTTTGGGGGTTTTGTCATATGTCAACTTAGCTAAACTAAATTGTTTCCCAGAATTCCTGTCCTTGTATATTTCCAGTTAGAATGAGCCCTAAAATACATTTTCAAGCAAGATTTGGAGGGCAGAAGAGAAAGAGCAGCACATTTGTTTTTACACTCAGAGGTCAAGGGAGGAGTTTCTGTAACTTATACACAATGTCACTCCTCTGACTCACCTTGATGGCTTGAGACAACAGCTGGGTCTGCACTTTCTCCACCTTTCCCTGGATCCTCCTTTATCTTCTCTGACTTCTGGACCAGATCGGGGTTTAGCTCCAGGATGAAAAGTAGTAGCTTCTTCTGCAAGATGCCCAGTTCATCAAGGTTAGAGACAATAAGAACTGACATAAGTTCCAGGCCATCGTCACAGGTTCCAGCTCATACTCATGTTCCAGATCTTGAACTGGGTTGCAGCTTGAACTTGATCTCCCTCACTTTACATCCATTCTCTTTTCTTGGCTTCCCTTGTCCCGAGGACGTTAAGCTCCAGCATCAGATGAGAAGCCCTTACAGAGACATTAACCAGCTCCAACAATGTAACATCAAATCCACAGGACAAATCCCTTTATATATAACTCACAGTTCTGCTTCTGAACTATGTTCTGCTATTATAGCTACATCTATTTAAGAAATTAAATTTATAGGTAAAAATATTTGTTTCAGGTTGAATTGTGTCCTCCAAAAAGATATATTTAACTCCTAACTCCCAGTACCTCAGAATGTGACCTTATTTGAAAATAGATGTGCCCGTTTGAATGTATTCTGTCCCCCAAAATGCCATTATCTTTGACGCAATCTTGTGTGGGCAGACATATTAGTGTTGATTAGATTGTAATTCTTTAATTGAGTGTTTCCATGGAGATGTGACCAACCCAACTGTAGGTGATAACTCTGACTGGATAATTTCCATGGAGGTGTGGCCCTGCCCATTCAGCATAGGCTTTAATTAGTTAACTGGAGCACTATATAAGCTCAGACAGAAGGAGTGAGCTTGCTACAGCCAAGAGGGACACTTTGAAGAATGTATAGGAGCTGAGAGAGGAGCTTCAGCTTACAGAGACATTTTGGAGACGGACTTTGAAAGCAGACTTTTACTCCAGAGAAACTAAGAGAGGACAAACACCCCCAAAAGCAACTAAGTGTGACATTTTTGAGGAGCTGAAGCCTAGGGAGGAATGTCCTGGGAGAAAGCCATTTTGAACCCAGAACTCTGGAGCAAACACCAGCCACGTGCCTTCCCAGCTTACAGAGGTTTTCTGGATGCCATTGGCCATCTCAGTGAAGGTACCCAATGGTTGACGTGTTACCCCGGACACTTTATGGCCTTAAGACTGCAACTGTATTACCAAATAAACCCCCTTTTATAAAAGCCAATCCATTTTTGGTATTTTGCAAAACAGCAGCATTAGCAAACTGGAAAAATAGTGTTGCTGTAAATGTAATCAGTTAACTTAAGATAAGGCCATAATGGAGTAGAGTGGGCCCTTCATCCAATATGACTGGTGTCCTGATAAGGAGAAGACATAGACACACAGAGGAGAAGGCTATGTGAAGACAGAGACACACAGGGAGAAGATGGCCATATGTAGACAGAGGCAAGGATTGGAGTTATGCTTTCACAAGCCAATGTTTAGGGCTTCTAGAATCTAGAAAGAGACAAAGAAGGATTTTTCCCTAGAACCTTCAGAAGGAACAGGGCCCTGCTGACACACTGAGTTCAGACTTCTAGCTTCCAGAACTTGGAGAGTTATTTTAAGCACAAGTTTACGATAATTTGTTACAGCAGCCCTAGGAAACTATTAACATTCAAACAAAAAAATTCCAGGCCAAGGTAGCTTCACTGATGAATTCAACTTAACATTTAAGGAAGAAATCATTCAAATTTTGCACAAACTCTTGCAGAAACAGAAAAGGAAGGAAAAATTTTCAAGTCAAATATATTACAAGAAAGAAACTACAGACTAATATTCCTGATGAACATTACAGAAAAAATCCCCAACAAAATATTAGCAAATTGAATCCCACAATATATAAAGAGGAAAATACGTCATGACCAAGATGGATTTATTCCAGGAATGCAAGGTTATTTCAACATTTAAAAATCAATAGAGGAGGCAGGGCAAGATGGTGGATTGGTGAGGTGTATGTTTTAGTTACTTCTCCAGGGAAGTAGGCAGAAAGCCAGGAACTGCATGGACTGGACACCGCAGAGCAATCTGACTTTGGGCATACTTCATACAACACTCATGAAAACGTGGAACTGCTGAGATTAGCGAAATCTGTAAGTTTTTGTGGCCAGGGGACCCGCACCCCTCCCTGCTAGGCTCAGTCCTGTGGGAGGAGGGGCTGTCAGTGCCGGGAAGGAGAAGGGAGAACTGCAGTGGCAGCTCTTATCGGAAACTCATTCTACTGATCCAAACTCCAAACATAGATAGACTGAGACCAGACACCAGAGAATCTGAGAGCAGCCAGCCCAGCAGAGAGGAGACAGGCATAGCAAAAAAACAGTAAGACAAACTCAAAAATAAAAGCGGATGCTTTTTGGAGTTCTGGGGAACATAGAAAGGGGAAGGGCAGAGCTCAGGCCCGCAGGCTCATTTGCAAAACCCTAAGAAAAACTGATCTCTCTGCCCCCTGGACCTTTCCTTAATAGCCCTAATTGCTTTGTCTCTTAGCATTTCAATAACGCATTAGATCTGCCAGGAGGGCCCTTTTTTCTTTTCTTTTTTTTTTTCTAATCTTTTTTTCATTTTCTAAAACAATTACTCTAAGAAGCCCAATACAGAAAGCCTCAAAGACTTGCAATTTGGGCAGGTCAAGACAACAGCAGAACTGAGAGCCCTGAGACAAAAGGCAGTAATCCAGTGGCTAAGAAAATTCACTAAACACCACAACTTCCCAAGAAAAGGGGGGTGTCCTCTCACAGCCATCATCCTGGTGGACAGGAAACACTCCTGCCCGTCACCGGCCCCATAGCCCAGAGCTGCCCCAGACAACCGAATGTGACGGAAGTGCTTACAATAACACGCATACACCACAAAATTGGGTGTGGACATTAGCCTTCTCTGCACCCTCAGCTGGTTGTCCCAGACTTGGGAAGATGGAGCAGTGGGAATTAACAAGCCCCATTCAGACATCATTTCAGCAGACTGGGAGCCTCCCTACACAGACTGGCAACCCAGAACCACCCTGGGGGGACGGCACTCACCTGTGACATAGCACAGTCATCCCTCAACAGAGGACCAGGGGGTGCAAGGCCTGGAAGAGGGACCCATTCACAAGTCTCAGAGGCCACACGCCAATACCAAGGACTTGTGGGTCAGTGGCAGAGACAAACTGTGACAGGACTGAACTGAAGGATTAGACTATTGCAGCAGCTTTAAAACTCCAGGATCACCAGGGAGATTTGGTTGTTAGAGCTGCCCCCCTCCGACCGCCCAGACACACACCCCTTATACAGGGCGGGCAACACCAACTACACACACAAGCTTGGTACACCAACTGGGCCCCACAAGACTTACTCCCCGACTCACCACAGAGGCAAAGTGGGGGAGAACTGGCTTGAGGGGAACAAGTGGCTCGCGGACACCACCTGCTGGTTAGTTAGAGAAAGTGTACTCCATGAAGCTGTAGACCTGACAAATTAGAGATAAGGATTTCAATTGGTTACAAATCCTAAAAGAACCCTACCAAGTTAAGCAAATGACAAGAGGCCAAAAACAACAAAAAATTTTAAAGCATATGAAAAAACTAGACGATATGGATAACCCAAGCCCAAGTACCCAAATCAAAAGATCAGAAGAAATACAGTACTTAGAGCAACTAATTAAAGAACTAAAGATGAACGATAAGACCATGGCACAGGATATAAACGAAATCAAGAAGAGCATGGAACAGGATATAAAGGACATCAAGAAGACCCTAGAAGAGCATAAAGAAGACATTGCAAGACTAAATAAAAAAAAATAGATGATCTTATGGAAAATAAAGAAACTGTTGACCAAATTAAAAAGATTCTGGATACTCATAGTACAAGACTAGAGGAAGTTGAACTACGAATCAGTGACCTGAAAGATGACAGAATGGAAAACGAAAGCACAAAAGAAAGAATGGGGAAAAAAATCAAAAAAATCGAAATGGACCTTAGGGATATGAAAGATAATATAAAATGTCCAAATATAAGACTCATTGGTGTTCCAGAAGGAGAAGAAAAGGGTAAAGGTCTAGGAAGAGTATTCAAAGAAACTGTTGGGGAAAACGTCCCAAATCTTCTAAACACCATAAATACACAAAACATAAAATGCCCAGCGAACTCCAAATAGAATAAATCCAAATAAACCCACTCTGAGACATATTCTGATCACACTGTCAAATACGGAAGAGAAGGAGCAAGTTCTGAAAGCAGCAAGAGAAAAGCAATTCACCACATACAAATGAAACAGCATAAGACTAAGTAGTGACTACTCAGCAGCCACCACGGAGGCGAGAAGGTAGTGGCACAACATATTTAACATACCAAGTGAGAAAAATTTCCAGCCAAGAATACTTTATCCAGCAAAGCTCTCCTTCAAATTTGAGGGAGAGCTTAAATTTTTCACAGACAAACAAATGCTGAGAGAATTTGCTAACAAGAGACCTGCCCTACTGGAGATACTAAAGAGAGCCCTACAGTCAGAGAAACAAAGAAAGGAGAGAAAGACATGGAGAAAGGTTCAGTACTAAAGAGATTCGGTATGGGTACATTAAAGGATATTAATAGAGAGAGGGAAAAATATATATGACAAACATAAACCAAAGGTAAGATGGCTGATTCAAGAAATGCCTTCACGGTTATAACGTTGAATGTAAATGGATTAAACTCACCAATTAAAAGGTATAGGTTTGCAGAATGGATCAAAAAAAATGAACCATCAATATGCTGAATACAAGAGACTCATCTTAGACACAGGGACACAAAGAAATTGAAAGTGAAAGGATGGAAAAAAATATTTCATGCAAGCTACAGCCAAAAGAAAGCAGGAGTAGCAATATTAATCTCAGATACAATAGACTTTAAATGCAGGGATGTTTTGAGAGACAAAGAAGGTCACTACATACTAATAAAAGGGGCAAATCAACAAGAAGAAATAACAATCATAAATGTTTATGCACCCAATCAAGGTGCCACAAAATACATGAGAGAAACACTGGCAAAACTAAAGGAAGCAACTGATGTTTCCACAATAATTGTGGGAGACTTCAACACATCACTCTCTCCTATAGATAGATCAACCAGACAGAAGACCAATAAGGAAACTGAAAACCTAAACAATCTGATAAATGAATTGGATTTAACAGACATATATAGAACATTACATCCCAAATAACCAGGATACACATACTTCTCTAGTGCTCACGGGACTTTCTACAGAATACATCATATGCTGGGACATAAAACAAGGCTCAATAAATTTAAAAAGATTGAAATTATTCAAAGCACATTCTCTGACCACAATGGAATATAATGAGAAGTCAATAACCCTAAAAGAGTTAGAAAATTCACAAATACCTGGAGGTTAAACAACACACTCCTAAACAATCAGTGGGTTAAAGAAGAAATAGCAAGAGAAATTGCTAAATATATAGAGACGAATGAAAATGAGAACACAACATACCAAAACCTATGGGATACAGCAAAAGCGGTACTGAGGGGGAAATTTACAGCACTAAACGCATATATTTAAAAGGAAGAAAGAGCCAAAATCAAAGAACTAATGGATTAACTGAAAAAGCTAGAAAAAGAACAGGAAACCAATCCTAAACCAAGTAGAAGAAAAGAAATAACAAGGATTAAAGCAGAAATAAATGACACAGAGAACAAAAAAACAATAGAGAAGATAAATAACACCAAAAGTTGGTTCTTTAAGATCAACAAGATTGACAAGCCCCTAGCTAGACTGACAAAATCAAAAAGAGAGAAGACCCATATACACAAAATAATGAATGAAAAAGGTGACATTACTGCAGATCCCAAGGAAATTAAAAAAATTATAAGAAGGTACTATGAACAACTGTATGGCAACAAACTGGATAATGCAGAGGAAACGGACAATTTCCTGGAAACATATAAACAACCTAGACTGACCAGAGAAGAAACAGAAGACCTCAACCAACCCATCACAATCAAAGAGATCCAATCAGTCATCAAAAAGCTTCCCACAAATAAATGCCCAGGGTCAGACGGCTTCACAGGAGAATTCTACCAAACTTTCCAAAAAGAATTGACACCAATCTTACTTAAACTCTTGCAAAACATTAAAGAAAATGGAACACTACCTAACTCATTTTATGAAGCTAACATCAATCTAACACCAAAACCAGGCAAAGATGCTACAAAAAAGGAAAACTACCAGCCAATCTCCCTAATGAATACAGATGCAAAAATCCTCAACAAAATACTTGCAAATCGAATCCAAAGACACATTAAAAAAATCATACGCCATGACCAAGTGGGGTTCATTCCAGGCATGCAAGGATGTTTCAACATAAGAAAATCAATCAATGTATTACAACACATTAACAAATCAAAAGGGAAAAATCAAATGATCATCGTAATAGATGCTGAAAAGCATTCGACAAAATCCAACATCCCTTTTTGATAAAAACACTTCAAAAGGTAGGAATTGAAGGAAACTTCCTCAATATGATAAAGAGCATATATGAAAAACCCACAGCCAGCAAAATACTCAATGGTGAGAGACTGAAAGCCTTCCCTCTAAGATCAGGAACAAGACAAGGATGCCTGCTATCACCACTGTTATTCAACATTGTGCTAGAAGTGCTAGCCAGGGCAATCTGGCAAGACAAAGAAATAAAAGGCATCCAAATTGGAAAGGAAGAAGTAAAACTGTCACTGTTTGCAGATGATATGATCTTATATCTGGAAAACCCTGAGAAATCGACGATACAGCTGCTAGAGCTAATAAACAAATTTAGCAAAGTAGCAGGATACAAGATTAATGCACATAAGTCAATAATGTTTCTATATGCTAGAAATGAACAAACTGAAGAGACACTCAAGAAAAAGATACCATTTTCAATAGCAACTAAAAAAATCAAGTACCTAGGAATAAACTTAACCAAAGATGTAAAAGACCTATACAAAGAAAACTACATAACTCTATTCAAAGAAATAGAAGGGGACCTTAAAAGATGGAAAAATATTCCATGTTCATGGATAGGAAGGCTAAATGTCATTAAGATGTCAATTCTACCCAAACTCATCTACAGATTCAATGTAATCCCAATCAAAATTCCATCAATCTACTTTGCAGACTTGGAAAAGCTAGTTATCAAATTTATTTGGAAAGGGAAGATGCCTCGAATTGCTAAAGATACTCTAAAAAAGAAAAACCAAGTGGGAGGACTTACACTCCCTGACTTTGAAGCTTATTATAAAGCCACAGTTGTCAAAACAGCATGGTACTGGCACAAAGACAGACATATAGATCAATGGAATCAAATTGAGAATTCGGAGATAGACCCCCAGATCTATGGCCAACTGATCTTTGATAAGGCCCCCAAAGTCACTGAACTGGGTCATAATGGTCTTTTCAACAAATGGGGCTGGGAGAGTTGGATATCCATATCCAAAAGAATGAAAGAGGACCCCTACCTCACACCCTACACAAAAATTAACTCAAAATGGACCAAAGATCTCAATATAAAAGAAAGCACCATAAAACTCCTAGAAGATAATGTAGGAAAACATCTTCAAGACCTTGTATTAGGTGGCCACTTCCTAGACTTTACACGCAAAGCACAAGCAACGAAAGAAAAAATAGATAAATGGGAACTCCTCAAGCTTAGAAGTTTCTGTACCTCAAAGGTATTTCTCAAAAAGGTAAAGAGGCAGCCAACTCAATGGGAAAAAATTTTGGAAACCATGTATCTGACAAAAGACTGATATCTTGCATATATAAAGAAATCCTACAACTCAATGATGATAGTACAGACAGACCAATTATAAAATGGGCAAAAGATATGAAAAGACAGTTCTCTGAACAGGAAATACAAATGGCCAAGAAACACATGAAAAAATGTTCAGCTTCACTAGCTATTAGAGAGATACAAATTAAGACCACAATGAGATACCATCTAACACCTATTAGAATGGCTGCCATTAAACAAACAGGAAACTACAAATGCTGGAGGGGATGTGGAGAAATTGGAACTCTTATTCATTGTTGGTGGGACTGTATAATGGTTCAGCCACTCTGGAAGTCAGTCTGGCAGTTCCTTAGAAAACTAGATATAGAGATACCCTTCGATCCAGCAATTGCACTTCTCGGTATATACCCAGAAGATCGGAGAGCAGTGACACGAACAGATATCTGCACGCCAATGTTCATAGCAGCATTATTCACAATTGCCAAGAGATGGAAACAACCCAAATGTCCTTCAACAGATGAGTGGATAAATAAAATGTGGTATATACACACGATGGAATACTACATGACAGTAAGAAGGAACGATGCTGTGAAACATATGACAACATGGATGAACCTTGAAGACATAATGCTGAGCGAAATAAGCCAGGCACAAAAAGAGAAATATTATATGCTACCACTAATGTGAACTTTGAAAAATGTAAAACAAATGGTTTATAATGTAGAATGTAGGGGAACTAGCGATAGAGAGCAATTAAGGAAGAGGGAACAATAATCCAAGAAGAACAGATAAGCTATCATGGGTAAATTTAATGTTCTGGGAGTGCCCAGGAATGACTACGGTCTGTTAATTTCTGATGGGTATAGTAGGACCAAGTTCACAGAAATGTTGCTATATTAGGTTACTTTCTTGGGGTAGAGTAAGAAAACGTTGGAAGTAAAGTAGTTATCTTAGGTTAGTTGTCTTTTTCTTACTCCCTTGTTATGGTCTCTTTGAAATGTTCTTTTATTGTATTTTTTTTTTATTTTTTTTTATTTTTCATACAGTTGATTTAGAAAAAAAAAGTTTAAAAAGAAAAAAACAAGGAAAAAAATATGCAGAGCCCCCTTGAGGAGCTGGTGGAGAATGCAGGGGCATTGGCCTGCCCCACCTCGATGGTTGCTAGCATGCCCACAGACGTAGGGGACTGGTCGTTTGATGGATTGAGCCCTCTGCCACAGAATTTGCCCTTGGGAAGACTGTTGCTGCAAAGGAGAGGCTAGGCCTCCCTATAACTGTGCCTAAGAGCCTCCTCCCGAATGCCTCTTTGTTGCTCAGATGTGGCCCTCTCTCTCTAGCTAAGCCAACTTGAAAAGTGAAATCCCTGCCCTCCCCTCTACGTGGGATCAGACACCCAGGGTAGTGAATCTCCCTGGCAACATGGAATATGACTCCGGGGAGGAATGTAGACCCGGCATCGTGGGATGGAGAACATCTTCTTGACCAAAAGGGGGATGTGAAAGGAAATGAAATAAGCTTCAGTGGCAGAGAGATTCCAAAAGGAGCCGAGAGCTCACTCTGGTGGGCACTCTTACGCACACTTTAGACAACCCTTTTTAGGTTCTAATGAATTGGGGTAGCTGGTGGTGGATACCTGAAACTATCAAACTATGACCCAGAACCAATGAATCTTGAAGACAATTGTATAAAAATGTAGCTTATGAGGGGGGACAGTGGGATTGGGAAAGCCATAAGGACCATACTCCACTTTGTCTAGTTTGTGGATGGATGAGTGGAAAGGTGGGGGAAGGAAACAAACAAACAAACAGACAAGGGCGCCCAGTGTTCTTTTTTACTTTGGTTGCTCCTTTTCACTTTAATTATTCTGGTTATTTTTATGTGTGTGGTAATGAGGGTGTCGGGGATTGATTTTGGTAATGAATGTACAACTATGTAATGGTACTGTGAGGAATCGAATGTACAATTTGTTTTGCATGACTGCATGGTATGTGAATATATCTCAATAAAATGAATAATTTAAAAAAATCAGTAGATGTAATTCCATATTAACAGATTTAAAAAAAAGATATAGCCATCTCAATAGTGCAGAAAAAGCATTTGAAAAAATCTGACATCCATTTACCACAAAATCTACAGCTAACATCCTATTAAATGATAAAAAACATAATGCTTTCCTGCTAAAATCAGGAACAAGGCAAGGATGTCTGCTGTCACAATTTCTATTCAACATTGTACTAGTCAATGCAATGAAGCAAAAAGGAAAGGGGAGAGGAGTAAAAGCAAGGATTGACACAATCTTGACTTAGAGATGACACAGTGGTTTACACAGAAAATCCCAAAGAATCTATAAAAGAGCTACTAGAACAAAAATGGGACTGCGAGCAATGAACAAAGGGAAACTAAAATTTACAAATCAGTATCCCTTAAAATAGCATCAAAAACCTGAAATAGCTATATCCAAATTTAACAAAATAACAGTGCAGAATCTATGTTCTGTAAACTGTAAAACACTGATGAGAGAAATCAAAGACCAATCTAAATTTAGAAATATAAGATGTTCATGGATTGGAAGACTCAATAATGTTAAGATGCTGATTCTCCTCAAATTTATCTATAGACTGAATACCATCCCAATCAAAATCCTAGCAGGTTCTTTTGTGTAAATTGACAAGCTGATTCTAAAATTTACGTGGAAACTAAAATAGCAAAACAATTTTGAAAAAGAACAATGTTTAAAGTCTTACATTACCTGATTTCAAAACTTACTATGAAACTACAGCAATCAAGACAGTGCAGCCTTGAGGAGAAAAAAGACCCAAAAATCACTGAAAGGACTGATAGATCAATGGGCGGTGATGGTTTGGAATTGCATGTTCCCCAGAAAAACATTCTTAAACTTAATCCATTCCTGTGGGTGTGAACCCATTGTTAAGTAGTACCTTTTGAAGAGTTTACTTCAGATAAGGTGTGACCCACCTCAATCAAGATGGGTCTTCATCCTATTACTGGAGTCCTTTAAAAGAGAATGAAATTCAAAGAGAGAGAAAACACAGGAGGCAAAAAGTTGAACCCAGAAAAGAAGGGAAAGAACAGGAGACGCTGCCATATGCTTTGCCATGTGACAAGCTAAGGACCCCAGGATTACTGGCAGCCAGCCCCAGAATGCCACAGTCTTAGGAAAGAAAGAATCAGCTTGATGATGCCTTGCTTTGGATTTTCTTTTACCCTCAAAACTGTAAGCTAATAAATTCCCATTGTTTACGTTGACCTATTTCAAGGTATTTGCTTGAGCAGCCTAGGAAACTAAAACAGATTTTTGTACCAGGAGAGTGGTGTGTTTGCTGCTACTCCAAATACCAAAAATGTGGAAACAGCTTTGGAATTGGGCAATGGGTGGAAGCTGAAAGAATTGAGAGGTGCTTGATAGGAAAAAGCCTAGACTGCTTTGTAGCAATATAGATGCTGAAGGTACTTCCCATGAGGACTTAGAAGGAAATGATGAATGTGTAACTAGAAACTGTAAGAAAGGTGATCCCTGTTTTAACATGGCACAGCACTTCGCAAAATTGAGTTCTGATGTCAGAGGCAATGCAGAACTTGAGAGTGATAAACCTAGAGATTTAGCTGAGGAGATTTCCAAGTTAAATGTGGAAAGGGCAGCCTGGTTTCTCCTTGCAGCTTATAGTAAAATGTGAGAGGAAAGGGATAAGCTAAGAACTGAACTCCTGGGCACAAAGAAACCAGAAAGCAATGGTTTGTAAAATTCTGAGCTTTCAGAAAGCGTATCGCCAGAGAATAGTGCTCCATGTAAGGGTTTAACTGAACATGGACCAGTCAGCCATTTCAGTCCAAGTCAGGATCTGAGGCGTAATTATCCAGGAAAGATCTTTGGAAAGTCCTACTGTTTGATGATTTGGACCTCTGTGTACTACACACAAAACTGACTCGTTTTTTGCAAGTTCTATATGAACGAAACCACTGCCAGCCTGGATTAAAAGGGACAGAAAAGGGACAGATTGAAGGAAAAATCACTTCAAGTACAGAAACATGGAAGCTGAGATCTGGACTAAAGACATCTCCGGCCAAGAGAGCAGGCCCACCCATGAGTGTGGAAAGGCTGAGAATGCCCCAGGGCTTTGAGAGGATGGGTCTTCAGCCCTTTGTTCAGGAAGACTGCTGACACTTCAGGACTTGGAGAGAGTTAAGCCTGTGCCCCGAGGCTTGTAGAGAGTCTGGCCATCACCCCAGTGCTCTGAGAGGGTGGAGCCCCGGAGATTGTGGAGAGCATGGCCACCATCCCAATGCTTGGAGAGGGTGGAGGCTTCACCCCAGTGTTAGGGAAGAGCATGGCCATTGGTGAAGCACTTGGAAGGGGTGGAGCTGCCTCTTTCAGGCTGCGAGGACAAAATATCATTCCGTAAATGACACTCATTGAAATATAATAGAGTATGCCCTGCCAGGTTTCAGAATTGTTTAGGACCCATGACCCCTGTTTTCCTCCCAATTTCTCCCTAATTCAGTGGGAATGTTTATCCTCTGCCTGTCTCTCCATCGTATATTGGAAGCAGATAACTTATTGTCTAGGTCTCACAGGTCCACAGCAGGGAATTGTGCCCCAGGAGAAACAACACCCATAATTGATTTTGATGAGACTTTGTACTTAGCACTGTTTCTGAAATGACATAAGGCTTTGAGGATGTAGTGATGAAACGTATTTTGCATGTGGAAAAAACAAGTCTTTCAGGGTCTAGAATGTGAAATGTAATGGTTTGGAACAATATGTACCCCAGGAAACTACTAGGGTTACAGCTACTTCAGTTAAGGTCTGACCCACCTCAATCAAGACGGGTATTCATCCTACTACTGGGGTCCTTTATAAGTGAATGAAATCCAGACAGAGAGAAAGCCACCGGAAGCCAGAAGCTGAACATCAATGGAATCCAAAGAGAAGGAAGAGATCAGGAGATACCATCATGTTCCTTGCCATGTGACAAGCTAAGAACCCCAGGATCACTGGCAGGTAACCTCAGACCACCACAGTCTTCAGGGAGAAAGCATCACCTTGATAACACCTTGATTTGGACTTGATTTGGACAGAAGCTAATAAATCCCCATTGTTTAAGTTGACCCATTTCATGGTATTTGCTTAAGCAGCCTAGGAAACTAAAAAAGGAGAGACACAAAGATCAGTGGAACAGAATAGAGTCCAAAAGTATATCCATACATATATAGTCAACTGACTTTCAGCAAAGGTGCCAAAACACTGTAACAGAGAAAGGAGTGAACATTAATATGCAGAAAATGAAAGTCAACTCATACCTCATAAAAAATTAACTCAAAATGGATCACAGATGTAAATATTAAACCTAATTACAATATAATGTCTAGAAATAGACATAGGAGAAAATCTTGTGAGATTAGATTAGGCAAAGACTCTTAGGACACAAAATAAACACACAAATGATAACCAAATAAAAATTGATAAATTGGACTTCATCAAAAATTAAAATGCTCTGCTCTACAAAAAATAGTTAGGAAAATGAAAAGAAAGACAAGTCACAGACTGGTAGAAAAAATTGCAAAGTACATATTTGATAAAGGACTAAAGTTCATTATATATAAAGACCTCTCACAACTCAGTAGTAAGAAAATAATCAAATTAAAAAATTAGGCAAAAGCTTTGAACAGACACTTCACCAAAAAATACATAAAAATGGAAATATCCCCAGTTATCAGGGAAACACAAATTAAAACCATAATAAGAATCTACTACATACCCATCAGGATGACTAAAAAAAACAAACAAGTAAAAAACTAACAATACCAAGTGCTGACAAGCATGCAGAGTAACTAGAACTCTCCTATACTGTTCATGGAGATGTAAAATGGTACAGCCACTTTGGCAGTTTCTTAAAAAGTTAAGCATACACTTACAATAAAACCCAGCAATTCCATCCATAGGTATTTACCTAAGAGGAATGAAAACATAAGCCCACGCAAAAACCTGTACATGAATGTTTGTAACAGCTTTATTAATAATCACCAAAAATGGAAACAACCTTGCACTATTTTATTGCTATAAAACTGAGCACTTTAAAACAACAAACATACATTATTTCTCAGTTTCTGTGGGATCAGAGTTCGGGGGTAACATAGCTGGATAGTTCTGGCTCAGGGTTTCTCATGAGTTTGTAGTCAAGTTGTTGGCTGAGGCTGCAGTCATCTGAAGGCTTAACTGGAGTTGGAGGATCTACTTCTAAGACGGCTTGCTCACTTGGCTGTTGATAAGAAGACTCAGTTCCTTGCTGGCTTTTGACAGGAGGCTTCAGTTCCTCACCATATAGACCTCTTCACAGGGCTGCTTGCTTCCTCACAAATGGCAACTGGCTGTCCCCCAGAGTGGGTGGTCCAAACAAGAACAAGGCAGAAGCCACAATGTCTACAATCTAGTCTCAGAAATCAACATACCATTATTTCTGCCATGTTCTCAGAGACCAATCCTGACACAATGTGGGAAGGGTCTACAGAAAGGCATGAATCTCAGTAGGCAGGGATCACTGGGAACCATGTTGGAAGCTGGCTGCCACAAATTCAAAATGTTCATTTACTGGTCAATGAATAAACAAATTGTGGTATACTCATAAAGTAAAACAGTAATCAGAAATAAAAAGGAACAAACTACTGATACATGCAACACCATGGAAAAATCAGAAATACATTATGGTAAGTGAAAAAAGCAAGACCCAAAAGGCTAAAATTATTTATAGACATGCTGGAAAAGGCAAAACCCAAAGGGACACAAAACACACCAGAGGTTGCTAGGACCTCGGGAGAGGGCAGAAGATTGACCACAAAGGGGCATAAGGGAACTCTCTGACATAATGGAAATGTTCTATACTTGATGATAATGGTGTTAAAAGACTGTATATGTTTGTTAAAATTCATAGAACTATACACCTAAAAGAGCAAGTTTTATTGCATCTAAATTATACCTCAATAAATCTACTCATAAAAAAAAAGAGAAGAAAATCTTTAAGGGAAAGAGAAGAGGCTTGGTTGGGAGGATGGCTGTAGGAGTCTTAACAAGTAAATGACAGAATTTCCTGGAGCAGAGACAACCACTAAACCAAAAATGTTATAGTAAAAGTTCCTCAATCTGAAGAACTGTCTCTGAGCTTGAGCCTGCAGATTGAAAATGCTCATCAAATTCCAGTGACAACAGATGAAAAGATACACAAACATCTTGGCATATATGCCCTGGCAAAAGTCTTGAACTTCATGTGGTAGGTTGAATTATGTTCCTCAACTGCATGCAAAGCCAACAAGGTTTTTGCAAAATCTGTGGGACCAGAAACACTATCTGCCTGGAATGAAAGTGACACATTGATACTACCCACCTGGAATGAAAGTGACACATTGAAAGAAGAATGACTTCAAGGGCAGAACCATGGAATAAGAGGTCTGGAATGAAAAGATCTCATCAGGCCAAGAAAGAGGGCTCACCCACAGGTATGGAAAGGGAAGTCTGCCCCTGCACTTGGAGGGTGCAAGTCACCTGCCCCTGCATTCAGAGGTTGAAAATCTTCTGTACCAATATTTAGGGAGAAAACCCCCAGTTTTTGGCAGAGCTAGGCCACCACTCCAGTGCTCAGAGAGGATGGAGCCTTAGCTCCAGCATTCAGGGAGAGCCCAGCTACTGTACAAGTGCTTGGAAAGGGTGGGGCTACCACCCCCACAGGCCCAGAGAACAAAGCATCAATCCACAGATGGCTCTTAGACCTTGAGATCTAATGGAGTTCACCCTGCTGGGTTTTGGACTTCTTTGGGATCCATGATCTGTTTTCTTTCTAATTTCTCCCTTCTGGAATGGTAATGTCTATCCTATGCCTATCCCACCATTGTATCCTGGAAGCAGATAACATGTTTCCTAAGTTTCACAGGTCCATCAAAAGAGAGAAATTTGTCCTCCATTAGAAGGACAAACCACACCCATAACTGATTTTGATGAGACTTTGAACTGAAAGTTGTTATTGAAATGGCTTAAGGCTTTTAGGATATTGTGATTGGCTGAATATATTTTGCATATGACAAGAAGATGTCTTTTGGGAGTCCAGAGGGTGGACTGTGGTAGACTGAATTATGTACCCCAGATTAGACATGTTCTTAATCTTAATTCACATTCCTGTGGGTCTGAACCCACTGTAAATAGGACTTCTTGAAGATGTTATTTTTAGTTAAAGTGTGGTCCAACTGAATGAGGTGCTCCTTAATCCGGATTACTGGAGCCCTTTATAATAAAGAAGAAGAAATTCAGACATAGTCAGAAAAAGCCCCAGGAAGAGCCAGAATCCAAACAGAACCTGGAAAACAAAAGAGAGGAAGGAGAGGACATCACCTAGTGATGGGAAAGCCAAGGGACCTAAAGATTGCCTGCCAGCCAGAACGCTTGTAATACCAGGAGGAAACAAGCCTTCTAGCTTCTGGAACCATGAGCCAATAAATTTCTGTTGTTAAACAAACCCATTGTGTGGTATTTGTCATAGCAGTTCAAGAAAACCAAGACACTCCAAAAACAGAAAAACTTAGATGTTTCTAGAAAGAAGAACAAGTCACATGGCGGGGGGGAGGCATTGTCTTTCTTATCTGCAACAGAAGAGATGATGAAATTGCAACCACAAATTTATTAGAGAAAAGGACTGCCACCTAAGAATTCTATCCCAACCAAGAGTAAGGAAAAGTCATTTCAAAAAAAATCTATCACCCATTTACCCCACATAGAGAAAATAACCATAGAGAAAGATTCTAGCCAAACAACTGAATCATAGCAGAGATAGGGAAGCATGAAGAGGAGACCTTATGATATATGCAGATAAATCTAACTGAATGTTAGTAAAGCAACTGGGCAGAGACAATAAATGAAAACTCAAATCATTAGAATTAAAACAAAGCATAAAAAAATTAAAGTCAGTCCAGTATACAAAGAAACTGTAAATACTTGCTACAAACAGCTTTTTTGTTTTTTACCTGGTTTGCAAGATGAGAGTGACCAAACAGCTTGTGACCCAATTTCCCGTACTGTCCCTGTCCTTTCCAATTGCTTAGGGTCAGCACCAGGAGGTGTCTTGTTTGGGGTGGTCATCTTCTAAATATTCTATGTAGAAAAAAAAGAATATACACATCATAGAAGGACCTTCTACTAAAGGCAAAAATAAACATTTAACAGTAAAATGGACCACTCCTATACCTGATATTAATCATCCATTTATCAAACAAAGTTCATATGACTCAATCATGACAATTTCAAAATCCTGGGAATCTAATTTTTGTTTTTAAAATATAACATATTATGACATGCAAGATGTGCAAGGCAGCAAGGTATAGTTGACAAAAGAGCACAGAATCAGAGTTTTAGCTTCGATCTCTCCTATAACTAGCCTAGACTCTGGACAGGCCTGGGCTTTATCTCCTTTCCTATCAAAGGGGTTCTGTTGATGATCTATAACTCTCTAATGTAGTTCTATAAATTGATGAGTAAAAATTTTTTATTTAAATGGAAGTTTTTGCCCTAGAAAAGTCAGATTGGAATACTCTTATTCTAGGACTATGTAGACAGTGCTTTATTTTAAATTTCCATTAAGTGATGCAAAGAAAACTCAAATACCCTGTTAGTTGTCAAAAGTTACCATCTATATGTGCTCTTAACAGAAGATAAAGTCAGAAAAGTGACTTCAAGGTCTAGAAATGAATAACTGACATATTCCAAACCAAAGGGTTACTTCATCTTAGTAAGTCTATACAAACGTGAAATCGTTAGTGGAACGATATGTACAACTGCTTCATAGTGCAAAGGTACAGCTCCTGAACATCGCTATACGTGCTATCATAAAAGTGTCCCAATACTTCTGTATATCGTCTCCTTGAAACCTCCCATTAGACCCCAAGTTGTTACCTAACCACCAGGCATGCACTTAATACACATAAAATAAGGGTAGACCAATGGACTGGCCACACTTTGGAAAGGTCAGGTACTTAAGTGCTCAATAAGTAAATTATTGAACGAATGGATGGATAAGCAATAGGTTCAGTCACAAAAAAAATTATTTGCTATCCGCAAGTTAAGTCTAGGGTGACACAATTAAGCCTGTCATGAACTGTTATCTCAAAAAAAAAAAAGCCAATCTCTATATTGGGGCAGAATTCAACTGCCAGAGGGACTTGGGACTGGACGCCACCAAGTGGATAACATACGGAGCTCGAAGACTGGGGTTTCTAGTTTCGAAAAAAAATGACCATATGATTCAGAGGAAGCTGAAGCCAAGGACAGAAAGCCATGCGAACAGTGGTGTCTGGACCAGACTCTGTTGGTCCTGCTTGACACCTCCGGCATGCCAAAATTAGCAATGGGCTCCATCCTATTCCTGACCCATCGGCCTTGAGAACACCACGAGAAGCATAAAAGGAAAGTCAGCCGGGGGAGAAGAAAGCATCTGCTGACGCTAGGGCTCCACATTCAAGAAGAGGCCACGCACTTACAGCTTCCAGACCCGGTTATCCGCTATTCAGGTTTTAAGGATCTCCTGCAAATCCTCGCCACTCCCACCCGGCTTCTCAGGACCGCTAAGGCTTCCGCGGACCGCCGGGCTTCCCCAACTACCTACTATTGGGGTCGCAGAACAATGACGTCAGTCAATCGTCATCTCGCTCTATCTCCAGGGCTACGCCTCGCGCTTTCTGTCGCGCGCGCGCGCGCCCGCGCACGCACTGCGTCCCTATGACTGGAACGAGGCGGTGGCTGAGAACCGCCATTTTGGCCGGTGGCTATTCTAACACGCTGTGTGCGTGAGGAGTGAACGCTAGAGCTCATTTGGCCTCTGAGCTCCCCTCCCCAAGGGGACCGTTTTCTCCAGGTAAGTGAATTTTCCAGGGTGGTTTGGATGTTAGCTGCTGTCTCCCATTACCGTGAGAACGTTCTCCGAGACACTTTGATTAGGCCTCAGGTGGCGGCGGTGGAGACGGGAGCAGCGCGTGGCGGCGGGCTCCGGCCAGACAGCTGGAACCGCCCCAGCGCCGGCGCGGGTCGGTACATGGGAGCGCCTCGCTCTGTCCCGTCTGCTCTCGAACAGTGTTGCCCGCCGGGAGCTACGAGAATAGACATAGTTGCCATCCCTCAGCACTCTTCGCCGCCTTCACACCCCCTTTACTCTGTTCTCACGCTGAACCTAAACCTTCTGAAAGGAAGGCATCTTCAGAATTTAACACGTCTCGTACTCTCCCTACCCTCCTCTTGGCATGGTAAAAGGAGTTTTTTTTTTTTCACATGTACGTATTACATTGTGGAAAGTCATACCCGTTTCTTCCACCTTTTGGTGATTTTGTGGAATAGTCATGGCATCTTGCCGCCATGAAGTCGAATACTCCTTGTCCACTTCCAGTCTTTAAAGAAATGGTCAGACGTTGCGGGTACACTTAGAGCAACCTGTACTCGACTGTAACTGGAATCATCCGAAGTAATCTGGCAGTTGAACGCCTAGAGATTTTTTGGTGCTCCCTTACAGCACCTGACACTTTTCCCCTTAGTGACTTGGCCTTTTTGTACCTTAGTTATTTAAGCTTCTTGAGATCAGAATACCTTTATATTTCTTACAGGGCTTTGTACATTATAGGCAGTTAGTGTTTCTTGTGAATGAATGACTGCCAAAGCCTTATCCCCACATCCCATAAACTTTTTAAGCCTAATCTCTGTTTTGGTGAGAAAATCAATGCGTGAGGAATAGTAATAACTGTCAAAACAACTTGTTTTATTTTTTTACTCTCTTCCACGAACTGCTAACTGGACTTTTATGATGGCATTTGTGTTGCAGTCATTTGTCCTGTACACTGAGGATGTTCATTCTAAACAAGCCACCTGACAATAATGCTTAGTCAGTATTAACCCATGGCTCTTATCCATATTTGAACCAAAAGTGTGTTTTGTTTTATTTTAAAGTTAAGTACTTTGTTGCTCTTAGTTAAGAATTTTTGTTTAGGACGAACATTTAATATAATTGCTGGGGGAAAAAGGAAAAAAAAAAGTCTGTGTAGTGTTTTGTGTCCCTTCTAAATGTCTTGAATTTAGACTCTTTGACGTCAGATTGTGCACCACTCCCAACTTATAAGTGTTTTATAAGACTAAGAAACTATGGTAAGTATAATATTTTTATGTGATATCAGGTATCATTAGTTAATAGCAACCTTTTAAGTGCTTTTACACTGCATTATAATAATTTTGGTCTTAGATTGCAAGTACTTTCCATGTATGCCTCACTTCCTTCTTTCCTTGTAGCTGGAAGAATGACAGTGAGGATTATTGTTTGAGTACCTATTTTGTACACAGTTTATCTTCAGATCTGAAATATCTTCAAATCCCACTCTGTTCCAGAAGTCTGTTACTATAACCTTCCCCTCCAAATTTTGCTGCACTGTATCTTTTCAATTGAAAATGAAAATAGTAATCTCTCCCTAATTATTTGAAACATACAGAAAAATGAATTAATACTGTTTACACAGTTGATTGGCAGTTCTACATAGAATCTATATTAATATTTTTATGTATAAAATAGTTTGAAAAATTAGGTGAAACTAAAAATTAGTTTAAACAACTTCAAAATAAAAGATTCATCTCGGGTAAGTTCATTATGCTCTTTCAAAGTAATTTATAGAAAAGCATTCAGTATTTCAGTTAAAATGCATGCTATCCAGTTTTATTTATTTTAATAGCTTACTAAAGAATCTTCAGTTTTTGTGGGGTTGTCATTTCCAGAATGATAGCTTTTTTATACCAATTCAAAAGTCATTTCTTCCTTTTCTAACCTTTACAAGACCTGGGATGTACCAGTTTTTAAAAGAGTGAAAGTGGAGTTTTGTAACAACCATGTTTATCATATGACTATTTAGCTAGTTGGTTTTTTTTTTTTGTTTTTTTTTATTTTTATGTCTTTTGGGTGGGTTTTTGTTTTTCTTGCAGTATATAGTTTAGTAGACAACTGTCACCATAAAATATTGGTAACTTGCAATATTTCAGAAGTTGTAATAACCTACAGGAACATTGTTTACTGTATTAACTTTCTCATTCAGCAGAAGAGTTTGAGCCCCTACTGTATGCTAGACACTGGTCCAGCCACTGGAATGAAGAGATAGACAAAAATATCTGCCCCCGTGATGGAGTACATTCTACCTGGCAAGGGGGAAACTGTGTGTGTGTGTGTGTGTGTGTGTGTGTGTGTGTGTATGTAGAGAGAGAGAATATGAAAATATATGTGTATAAACACATATATGGTAAATGTATTCATAAAGAATACATCATATCACTTAGTAGAGAGAGCTAAGGAAGAGGGATAGACAGGCAGTTGAGTATATTTTTTGATAGTATAGCTGGAGAAGGCTCACTGAGAAATAGATATTAAAGACCTGAAGGAGTGAGTCATAAAACATTCTGAGGTGGATAGCATTATAGGAAGAAGGAACAGAAAGTGCCATGGCCCTGAAGCAAGAACATGGCTAGTATGTACTAGGAACAGCAAGGACCCATTGTGGTTTAGATTTAAACAGGGCTGTGGTTGATGTAAATGATTAGTTGGGTAAGGAGGGAAGCAAAGATAAGAAGGACTGAGGGACAGTAGAAATATGGTGGGCTTTATAGATAGTAGTCCAGGGAATGGGGGGGTATCAAAGGATTGTTGGTTGTAGTGTACTATAGGGGTGAGCTGAAAAGATAGGAGTGGTGATTGGAGAATGGCGCTTTTAAAATTTAGGTTATGGAAGGCTTGCAATAATTGGTGATGACAAGGTCTGGGATTTAACCAAAGGAATGAGTTGCTGAAGTAGGAAGGAAGACAGGATCACTGGAGGAGAGGAGTTAGTGAACTGTGAGGATGGGCTATTAGAAGGATCATCTGTAAGCATCATGTTGAAATCACCAAGGATTATGTCAGGAGTTGTAAAAGATTGAAACTGAGCCAAAAAAAATTAAACTCTTCAGAGAATGAGAGGGGGCGATCCAGTGGTCAGCAAATAACTAAAACAGTCAGATGCTCTGAGAGTCAAAGCTCGCTGTTTTTAGGGAGAAGGGAAGATAAAAAGTCTGGGAGCAGCATTGAAGAGCAAGATCACTTATCCCCTTCCAAGCCTGATGATGTGAAGGGTGTGAGAAAAATCCTGAGAGATTTGCAGTGGGAAGCAGTCTGTCAAAAGTCAGGGTGGAGGACCACAGTCATCAACAGTAAAAAGCCAATGGACTGTCTTTGACTTTGTAAATGGTAGTCTTTACTTGTCTTCCATAAATTTTGGCTTCAGGTTTTTCAGGTTCTTTCATTACATATTAAAGTTCACTTTGATCTTAATGCTGTATAATGGATTGCACTGTTACATATCAAGACTTGTAAAAACTTTAAAAGTGAACACAGTATGGACATATAATTAGTCTCTTAATATCTGTATGGCCGTATCACAGGTTCCCAGAGAAATGCAGTTTTCATTTTTTTCTGTTGATCAACGTGATTGTTACAATCTTAACAATTATCTGCCATTTCCGTCATTAATGTCATTATAGTCAGAAGGATAAGACATGAAATAATGTTTAGTTGGGGGGAGATAAATATCCTTATCATATGTATAAGTTTTTATATCTAGTCGTCCTATTTTATTGGTCTGTATTCATGTACTGATATCACAGTTTTAAATATTGAGATCTTATATAATTTTTTTTAATCTGTTAGGTGAGGTTCCCCTATCCCCAATGCTCTTATTCCATTTTCCTGGCTATTACTTTTTTTTTTCATCTTTCTGTAAGAGCGTTAGATTTGGTTTGTTGGGCTTTTTTTCCTTGAAATTGGATAAAATGTGTAAATTCAGAAAGGTTTGAAAGTTCTGATACTGACTCTTTATTGTAAAAAGAAAAAACAGCATGCCGTTCTATTTGTTTAGATTTTTTATGTCTGAGCAGTGTTTTGAAGGTTTCTTCATATAATGTATATATATCTTTAAGTTTATTCTAGATAATTTCCTTTTTGTTACCATTGTAAATGGCAGTTTTTCTTTCTTTATATAAACCTTCTGATTAATTGCATTTATGAAAAGTACACATGTAAAATTTTGTTTTCTCAATATTACTGACTTATTTTGTATTTGTCTTTTATTTGATTCTCTTGTTTTCTAAATAATTGTTATCATCTACATATAGCGATTTATGTCCTCCTGTATAACTTTCATGCTTCTGAATTATTTCTCTTAACTGTTTGTATTTAATTTGCCATAATTTTGTTAACTTTTCTTTTAATAGAAGGCCTGGATAGTCTTACTTTTCTACAGTTATGGCGGACAAATTAACAAGAATTGCTATCGTCAACCATGACAAATGTAAACCTAAGAAATGTCGGCAAGAGTGCAAAAAGAGTTGTCCTGTGGTTCGGATGGGTAAGCTGTTCTGCAAATCATTTAAGGATTAGAGAAGGTTTTAAAAGACAGATTTGCATGATAGTTCTGTTTGTTTTCTTCGTTTCTTTAAAATATAAAGATAATAAAGCCAGTTTTTGTTACAATTTTCTTTTATTGCGTTTATGACTAAATGATCCTGTTTTTTAAAAACAAATTAAAGAATAATGTATTATAAATATTTAGAAGCTCATGGAATATGAAATTAAAGTAGAATTCAGGTTACTGAGATTCTTATAATACTAAAAAGTCCTGTAATTACTTTGTCAGGGGGTAGGCTCTGCCATTATCTTTGTATTTATATAATTTTTATCTTTAAAAATAAAAGAGTATTTAATAGGAATGACTATTCATGAAGTTTTACTGTATTTTCAAGATTAAGTAAGTTTCCAGCAATTCAAAGTTGAAGAATTGTTGGTAGTCTTTAAGGGCTGTGTCAAAGTGATTATTACTTTAAATGTACTAGTGAGATATAAACTCACTGAATCTTGAAAGGAACATTAGATGTCATCTGTTACCTCCCATACTATTCAAATATTCCGTTTTTAATATCCCTAATGCCAATTTTAATTTTATTTGCATAATACATGACTGCATACCTCACGGATATAACATATTTCGTTCCTTTCTATGGTGTGCATTTCCAAGGCATATTTTGTTTTGTGAATTAAAGATTCTGATAAGTCAGCTTAAAAATAAAACTTTTTCAGGATTTGCCTTATTTTTGCTAGCATGTTTTCTTCTCCAGTAGTAAATTTACCAAAATAAATAATTAGCATCATCTTCCTTTTGCCTGACAAGAGTTCTTGTATATGTAATAAATTCAGAAATTTAATTCAGAAAATTACCCAAAGTAATGATTACCTCAAATGTATTTCTTTCTGTGGCCTTTGTTGTTGAAAATTTGCTTCTGTATGGAAATTTGGAACCAACATTGCCTAAATAATAATGTTCAGAAAACTAGAAGATCAGGAAAAATGACTGAATTGTATCTTTTCCTTTACCAGGAAAACTGTGTATAGAGGTTACACCCCAATGCAAAATAGCATGGATTTCTGAAACTCTTTGTATTGGTTGCGGTATTTGCATTAAGGTAAGTGATATTTTATTAGCAGAGCAAACCTCTAACCTGAAAATGAAATCTGAAAATTCCAAATGCCTTAGAATTGTTTTCAAGGCAATGAAATAAAGCAATAAATAAAGAATATAAATTTAGGGAAATAGTTTTCTTGTATCAGTTATCTACTATTTAAAGTTATCCTTGCCATACTCAACCAAATTTAATTTTTCTTTTTTACCCTTTTCTGAGAAAGACATTCTCCAACATTTATCAGAACTTTTGGGAAATATAAATAGAAAAAAATTTGACTATCATATTACATATTTTTTTTCAGCTTGGAGTTTGTATTTATTTGTAAGTTCATACCTTTTAAATACAAATAATTTCATACCTTTTAAATACAAATGCCCACAGCCAAAAATTTAACCTAATATTTAAGTGCTTCTTATGATGTATTATACATTCTTCTATTGGATTTATACTTGTTATACAATAGTATGCTTTTTTAAGTACCTCAGTTAGTTTTTGTTGAATCAAGTCATTTGATTGGGGCTTTTGACTTATGAATGATGAATTTCCAATATCAATTCATAAAAGAAATTTAGGAACTGGTGTGTAAGTTCTTAACTTAGATATTTTTATTTGTAGGTAGTATCTCATGAAAAGGAGCTTCATCAGAATACAGATACCACCCTGTTAATCTTTCAAATAAGTTATAGGTATATTTTTAATTGGGTTCTGAATCCCTGGTTAAGTATCCAGAGAGATTTCATAAATTCCCGAGAACATTTTCCCTTGGTTTAATCAGGAAACATTCCTTCCAGCAAATATTTACTAATCTCTCATTAGAAGCTTGTCTGTGTCCTAGGTGCTGGGAATGTTTTTGAACAACATGTTATCATTTATTCAGTTTTCTTTCTTTGCCCTTATAGAAAAATGAGATTTCAAAGCTTTGAGTATGCACTTTGAGTGGCTGAAAAAATGCTAATGAAATAAATGCTTATGGGGGTGGGGGGACCTTAATATGTACTTCCTGAACACCAAGACATTTATAATACACTACATATATATATATGTATATGAACAATGTGCATTTTTTTTTCCTTGTTTATTTAGAGAAGTTTAAATTACTTGCATCCTGTAAGCATTTTAGGTACATTGATACAAAGAGGATAATGGAGAACTTTGTTAAGTGGAAGGAACTCCATTGAAAGAAAAAAATATGTGAAGAATTTTATTAGGACTGTAGTACAGTAATGACTTTATTTTCAAATAAGATTTTTTTCTTTATGTTCTTATAACTTTTGATGGGAATTCACTGAAATCTTTATGCACAGAGACCTTGAACTGGTCCTCTGGGTTCACTGAACAGTCTGCTTAACAGAGCTCTTAATTTGAGGTTACACTCTTTAGATGTACTTCCATAGATAGTCATCTGTACTTGAAGAAATTTTTCTAATCACATTACCACTCTACTATGGTCTTGCCATTCTTGTCTTTTGGACATTTGTCTGACAGTCAAATGTTCGCTTTTGATGATTAAGTCTCTCAAAGTTTACTCAGTTGGAATTGGAAAGACATTAACCTTGCCCTGTGCAAAGTGTTACACTAGCTTTTGGTGAGATGTAAATAGCTAAAAAAAGATATAATCTATTATCTTAAATGACCTTGTAAGGTAGAAGAGGAAGCACACAAGGACAGGAGTAATTTAAGGAAATAGAGAGAAAACTCCTGTGATAGACTGAATGTGGAATCGTGTCTTCAGTGACCTTTTTTTTATGTTGAATCTTAATCTTCTTTTGTCTTAAAAAAAAAAAACTCAAGTTGTGTAAGGATTTTCTACAAGTATTAAATAATCGTTAAATGTCTAGGATTATGCCAGACACTAAGGAGACTACAAAACTAGGCAATATGATTCCTACCTTCAAGGAACTTAGTTTTGTTGTGTTGTTTTGTTTTGTTTTTAAGTAAATAAAAGGAAATGAAAAATAAGAAAAGGAGTTTCACAAACTCATGTTTGGAAGATTGCTTATTTAAAAATTTCTGATTCTGTGCACTTTAGTCATGTGTAGAGTTCTAAAAATTAATACATAGTTACTTCTTTACTTTAAATAACAGAAATGCCCCTTTGGCGCCTTATCAATTGTCAATTTACCAAGCAACTTGGAAAAAGAAACAACGCATCGATATTGTGCCAATGCCTTCAAACTTCACAGGTATTTATTTCAAATTCCATTTGCACTTTTCAGAATAAAGGAAAAAGGGAAAGGAATGGTATTAACCGTCACCAAAGGAACATACAGTATTATAATACATCATGCAGAAACATACTGTATATGTCAGTAGTTCTTTCTGGCTCTTGTTAGAATTTCCTTAGGGATTTTTTAAAACTACTGACACCCAGGTTTCAGAAACACAGATGGATTACATCTGAATCTCTGGGTGTACAGTCTGGACTCATGATGTTTAAAAAACTCCCATATGATTCTAATCCACAACCAGGCTTGCAGATCACTAAGTACGTAGTACCCTAATCCTCGAAATAGCTCTTTTAGGAAACTTGTCTTTGATTTTATTTATCCATTAATTTTAAGTAATCTACAGAGAATGTTATTCTGAATTTGGATATATATTATTAAGTCACAAGCCAAGTCCTTAATTCTTTGAGTTTTTTATCTGCTGAACATTAATATTTTGAATCTAGGAGTCTAGATTTAACTAATAAAAAGGTATTTCTCAACCTGCCAGTTCTAAGGGCCCTACTGCAACAGGGAGAATGAAGTGGAATATTTCTGGTTGATGTGGCACTTCTCTCCTTGTAAGTAAATGGCAGGCCAGAAAAAAAAGACAGTGTGAGGTTGCACCTGCTATATAATTTTGTACCAAAGCATTTTGTTATACTTTAAACTGAGTCTTATGTGTAAAAAAAGACATGTTACTTCAGAATGGACTTTGAATGAAAATTGAATAAATAAAATTTCAAGTAATATTAGTCATGGATGCATTTCTAACAATTAACAGTTTAAATTAATCTTGGCTGTTTTTTTCCTAATAGCCAATAATACCTAGCATATGTATCTTAGCTTTTTAATGGATGCATGTGGAGTGCAAGTGCATTAAAATACACTGTTCTCATATTATGTACCTTTTTTTCTGCCAAAGTCTGAGTTCTTTTATTTTTGTACACTTACAACAGGTTGCCTATCCCTCGTCCAGGTGAAGTTTTGGGATTAGTTGGAACTAATGGTATTGGAAAGTCAACTGCTTTAAAAATTTTAGCAGGAAAGCAAAAACCAAACCTTGGGAAGTATGATGTATGTATTACCACTTTATAAAATAAAAATCCATATTGGGTTGGTTTTATGAGACTTTGAAGGAGCATATGTATGTGATTTTTTTTTTTTCTTTGACGTTCTCATTTTCAAGATTAGTGAAATTCCAGTATATAGATGAAACTTTATTTTGTTCCTTGTTCATTAAAATCTTTTTGTAGCTTAAACTGTTAAGAGATGGTAAGCCTTCATTTAAAATTAAATCCATCTCTAATCTTGAGGTTAAATTAGAAGCCGAAAGTACTGTATTTGGATATATGTTCTATTTTGTATGGCAGAAAAACTTAGTGTATTAGACTCTATTCTAAGTGAAAAAATTACCTTTTTTGCTATGTACTACTTTTATAGTCATCCTCCTTACAATTGTATTATTAATTTAAATTGAGATAATGGTGTGCTATTTTTCTAGGATCCACCTGATTGGCAAGAAATTTTGACTTACTTCCGAGGATCTGAATTGCAAAATTACTTTACCAAGATTCTAGAAGATGACCTAAAAGCCATTATCAAACCTCAGTATGTGGACCAAATTCCCAAAGCTGCAAAGGTCAGTTGCCTTTTAGGAAAATTTTATGCATTAGAAATGTTGGTGAAGGTATAAATGCTATATTAAAGTAAACTTGTTTAAGTTTGTGACTCATTATCATTGAGGAAAAATAGTAGTAACTTAAATATGATGTAAAATTTCTGTTATTATGACAGGGGACAGTAGGGTCTATTTTGGACCGAAAGGATGAAACAAAGACACAGGCAATTGTATGTCAGCAGCTTGGTAAGTGTTTAAAGGCCTTGAACTTCAGTCATAAAGGTATTCATCTTTATACGAATTACTGAAATGAATGAGAAAATCTCTAGTAATTGTCATATTTACTTTTCATGTTACGCTGTTTCAACTGAAGTATCATTCAAACCCAGGATAACATCTTTTATACATTTTACATAGAAGAGGTAAAATAAAACAACATTGAGCACAATACCTATATGTTCTTTGTAGATTTAACCCATCTAAAGGAACGAAATGTTGAAGATCTTTCAGGAGGAGAGTTGCAGAGATTTGCTTGTGCTGTCGTTTGCATACAGAAAGCTGATATGTAGGTTACATTTACCTCTTTTCCATATCTTAATTGTTTTAAAGTTTTTATTTGTAATGCTGATGATAAAGGAAAAGTTTTGAGGGAAATTAACAGAAATAGAATCTAAGTTCCAAGGTAAGATGTTGAATCATTTGTGCATCCATACCCCTTCTCTCCCTTGTTATTCCTGCAGGGCAGGGTGCAGGAGGGATACGATCATATATTTAAGTAACTAGTGTTTACAAGTAATGAATGAGTTCTAGAACTTTTGTATACAAAGTGAGTTTAAAATTTAAACGCTCTTTTTACATAAATGGATTTAAATATTTTAAGAGTCAAGCTTCCCAACCAGTCTAATAGACTTTTTTAAATATCTCAGAGCATGAGGTCTAAAGCCTTAGAGCAGGGTAAAATGCCATATATAGGAGAAAAGGAATTAAAAAAGGCACATTTCTTCCTACCTTCTATTGCCTCTCTTCTCCCAGTTATTTATTGCTCCCATTTTTCACCACATGTCTACATTGGTATCCAATGCAGGCTAGCTTGACTTCACAGAGTGTTCAGTGAATTCTGTACCGTGTCCTCCTTTCAAAAAACTTCATTTGCTTTATTACACCTGACTTTAATTAAGAGAAAAGTTCTCTGAACTACTTCAGACCATATCAGAATGTTTCTCATAAGGAGGCTACCAATTTGTAAGTTAGCCTAATCTTAAGAGTCTCCCCCTGTGCTAACCCTGCTTTTCATAATTTTTTCTACCTTCCGCTTCTGAACAAAATGCAACTGTTTGCAGCATTGTAGGTTGGACTTTTCAGTGGAATACAAAGGGATTTTTTGTTGTTAAATCAGAGGCTTTATTAAGTGTTTAAAAATAACATACAACATACAATTAGGTCCTCTTTGTCTCAAAATTGTTATATTTGCTTCTCTTTTATTTCCTTTCTTTTCCCCATAGTTTCATGTTTGATGAACCTTCTAGTTACCTAGACGTCAAGCAGCGTTTAAAGGCTGCCATTACTATACGATCACTAATAAATCCAGATAGGTAAGTACAGCTCTGGTATATATTCCTGTGTTTTTTTCTGTTTGGGGAGTTTTACAGATTTCTGAAGACTAAACACCAGGACGATCAGTGCCATATACTTGTACATGTTTTCCATTTTGATTGATTAGAGCTACTCCCTGAATTTACTTTCCTCTAACTAGAATAGAGGGTCTTATTGCAAGACTCGTTTATTACCACTTCTGTTTCCAAGAAGCCTACAAATACTCTGAAATTATATGCAAACTTTGGCATATATGTGTGGCTTTCTGGGAAGCTGATCCATAACTTTTATCAGATTCCCAAATGGATATGTGACACACACCCCATCCCCGCCCCCCCCCAAAAAAAAACCTGATTTAAAACAGTCAGAATCAGCAGAGTAATTTCTGTTGTTCACGCTCTTGCCAAGCAAAAGAGTTCTTTATCTCTTTTATGTAATCACTACACCCTGTATTTATGTGGTGCTTTTATAGTTTACAGAGTTTTAAAATCTATTGTCTAACTTGATCTTCATGGTAATCTTCTGAGTTAGAATCTTTAAGTGGTATTCCCATTTTAAAGATGAAGAAATTAAGGGTAGAAAAGTTAGATATTTGCTCTAGATTACAAATTTACTATATAGCGTGACTATGACCAGAAACCAGAGTTTTCTCTATTCGCTATTTTCTGTACCATGCTGCCTCTCCTTAGTTGCTGATTTAATAAACATCCTTTTAAATACATAGCCGATATTAGAAGAAAGCCAAGAGTAATCTTTAGAGAACTATAAAAGAGAAAAAAGAGATGAGGGCATGGCTCTTCTAAGGGATGTTGCTTGAATCTGTACTAGGTCCTGGGTTTTAATACCCACTTAGGTGCAAGAAGTAAGGCTTCCTATTGGATTATCACACATAAAATGCCAGGACCCTCAAAGGACTACTTTCTTGGCAAAAGGGCAAATTGGAAACAAATTGCAAAAATTGCCTATAAACATGATGTCAAGGAAGCACATACCTGTTGCTCACTGAGCTCATAGGGAGTGAAAGGATGGCTTCCCTTCAGTTCTCTGTTTGTGGTACAGCAGCTTGCATGGATATGGAGTTGAAATTTGTATAACCAGTGGTATCTTAAGAACCCTCCAAGCAGAGAAATTAGCGTTTTAAAAGAATTTTTAGCCCTGTGGGTACCTAACAGAAGCAGATATAAAGCTACTTTGGAGGGATAATATGTATCAACCCTGATCACAGAGGATTCCTGTTGGTAAGGCCTTATGAAGCTCAAATCTAGAATTAAAAATTACAGGAGGCAGCCGTTTACAAATTTGTCAGCAGATAGAGCAGACAGCAGGATTAGACCTCCAAGATCTTGAGATTTTATACTGAAAGAGACTATAAAATAACAGTATTTAGATAATTAAAGACATAAAAGAGGGATTCAAAACCCTATGAGTATGACACTACAAAATAGCAATTGGTAAATGTTAAAACCAAAAAAAATTTAGAATTAAAAGAATAGTCATTGACATTGAAAACTCAATGGACAGATTAGACAGTTGAGAGACAGTGTAAAAGAGCATTAGATACATGAAAAGTTGATCTAAGGAAGTTACCAGAATATAGCAGAGAAACAATGAAGTGGGAAATACAGGAGGGAAGTTCAGAGATGTGGAGACTGGAATAAGACCTTATATATCTTAATAGGAGTCTGAAAAATGAAGACATGAAGTGATCATGGCTGAGAATTTTGCAGAATTGGTGAAAAAATCAATTCAGGGACCTCAAGTCCTACAGAGAATAAACAATGAATCCTGCCTAGATGCTTCACATATTCTATCAGTGATAAACTGCCTTAAAGATACCAAATAATGTCTTACCTCTAATAAAAACAACCAAAAGGAAAATAATTTGCAGCCAGATAACATGTATTGCGGTATATAAATGTTCAGGCAAATAACACTAGAAAATAATGAAGTCATCATTACCTAGGTTATACCCACTTGTAGTGAATAAAATTTAAAATTCAAAGGTAATCAGGAGCTGTTCTGTATAGGAAGAATAACAAAATGAAATAAATAGCAGAGATTTAGATGGACCCCAGAGTAAAAACTAGTGTGAGAAGTAATGCTACACAAGACTTGTTTCCTATAAGAGGGAAAGAGCCTTAACTGTAATAAGGTTAATATATCAAGACAAATTAGATTGACAAATTGGAGAAAATGATGGAATAAGATGTTTTTGCCAATGTGCTCGGTCTTATTTATAGTAATAGGGTTAAAATAATCTTTAATGATAGATTCGTGATAAAGAATTACAGGATATGTATCTCCATCCTGAAATTCTGCTTTTGTATCAAGGTATATATTCAGTCTTGAATGATATAAAAAGGGCTTGGAGACCATATATTTGAATAGACAACAAGAAATAGAGGATGGATTGGAAAAAGAAACAGTAATACAAGAAGTTTTATAAATTACCTCTGAGAATATTATCAGTAAGAATGAAAAATCAACACACAACTCAAAAGTAATTGTTGTTTTCACACACAGATTTCTTATGCTACAGAAATATTTTTAAAATATGTTTTATTCTAAATTCATTAAATAGGATCTCATATCTTCTCTGCTATGTATTTCCAGTTGGTTTAGTTGCTTTTGCAATAACTGCATGGCTTTACTAAAACTTCAACTAAATATGTCATGGGAAATTCTGTAACGCGTTGAATAAACAGAATGTGCACAGTGAGTAAATTATTCAGTTATAGCAAGATGTCTTTATACAATTAAATGTTTTTCTCCATAATAAACTAAATTACTGAACTCTTTCTTGTAAAAACTTTTCAATTTTACTGTATTCTAATTTGTGGTCAGTTTAGAATGGCAGGGCCTCTGAAAGTCATGTGGGACTATCCATGTTTTGCAAGGCATATAGCATTCCTGACTCTGCCCACCGAATGCCAGTAAAGCCTCCTAATCATTGTGATAACCAAAAATGCATCCAAGTGGAGTGTACCATTGCTTTTGTAAACCACTGAACTAAATTCATATAGTATATAGTAGTATATAATCTCTTCTATAACAGGTCAAGGCATATCTATCTTAATTGGAGATAGGTTCAATCCACCTTATTTTAGTGGTAGATTAACACTTTATACAGATTTATTTCTTTTATAAGTATTCTGGGACAGTCTCATGTAAATTGCATGTTGAAATCTGAAAGAACTTGGAGAGTGGAGGGTAAAAAATTTTATGGAAAAATTGACTATGATATGTGTTCAGATAAACAAATAAGAATACCTAGTGTTCTCGTTTGCTGATGCTGCCATTATGCAAAATACCAGAAATGGATCAGCTTTTATAAAGGGGGTTTATTTGGTTACAAATTTATAGTCTGAAGGCCATGAAAATATCCAAATTAGGGCATCAACACGAGTACACCTTCACCAAAGGAAGGCCAGTGGCGTCTTGTAAAACCTCTGTTAGCTGGGAAGGCATATGACTGGTATCTGCTGATCCCGGGTTGTGTTCCATCTCCTCTCAGTTTCTGTGCATTCTTCAATATGTTGCTCTTGGGGCATTTTGTCCTCTCTTAGCTTCTCCGGAGCAAACTCTGAGCTAGCATCTCCAAAGCATCAGCAAAAGTCTGCTTTCAACAGCCATCTCCAAAATGTTGCTCTCAGCTGCTCTGAGCTCCTTATGTTTGTGAGCTCTTTTATAGGACTCCAGTGATTAAATCAAGACCCAATCTGAATGAGTGGGATCCATATCTCCATGGAAATAATTTAATCCAACGTTTCACCACAGTTGATTGAGTCACATCTTGGAAATAATCAAAAGATTCCAACCTAATCAACACTAATAAATCTACCCCCACAAAATTGCGTTAAAGAACATTGTTTTTTCTGGGGGACATAATATATCCAAACTGCTACACCTAGTTAGTGCTGTAGAGTTGTCACTGCTTTAGGTTCTTAGTTGAAGGCAGCCTTTGGATAGGTATGTAATTTCATTTACTAATCCCCTGTTATTACCAAGTAATAAATAGCAAAAATGAACAGGAAATAGCAATGCAAAAATTATTATATTTAGAAGTAGTTAGGGAAAACATTTATTATTCACCTCTTCTGTGCTGTTTACTTTATGTATATTATCTTATTTAATCTTCACAGAACCCAATCTCTGTTAAGACTCAAGTCTTCAAAGAAAGCATTGCTCCAGATTTCTGTTTCTTCCCAAACCCTCAGAAAACAGTGACTCATCTAAATCTTTTTTACATTTTGGGCTTCTGTATAAGCTCCACTTGAAGATGGGGCAGGCAGGAGGTTTGACCTGTTATATTTTTTGCTTTTAAAGAAAATTAAAGGCCACTACATAATTCTGTGCTGCTTTACACGGGGCCTTGAAGGACACATAATATTTTAATGATAAAAAATAGAGACGTATCCCATGTAATGGAAGAATGCTAACATTGTTACCAGGGCAGGATGAGCACCAGCTCACCCTGGATGATTTGTCATTTCTATTGATGCTACCACTCTGTGGTAGAAAACATTTCATCTTAATTTTTCCTTTTTATATCAGACTTGCCCCATTCTTTCTCATTCCTTCTTTTTCCTGAGTCCTGGGTGACTGTGGTAACTTCCTTAAAAAAAACTGTGGTTCTTGTCACCAGATTACTTTTTCTGAAATGACTTTTTTTCATATCATTCTCTTATTCTAGAACTGCACTGAAGGCTCTAGCCATATGTTACTATTTAAATTTTAATTAATTGAAATGAAATGAAAAATTCATTTCTTCAGTCACTGTAGCCACATTTCAGGTACTCAGTAGCCATTTTCTGTAGTCATATATAATCACTTTCATATAATCAGAAAGTTCTCTTGGAGCAGAACATACCCTTTCCCCCATTCCCAGTTAGCTTAGAGCCAGTTCTTCATCTTATCATTCAACAACTTTATTAAATACCTGTTTGGTACACAGCACAAGACTAAAGATCATAAAAGCACTAAAATATATTACAAACCGTCTTCATTCAAGATGTTTCTGGGCATGGTATAGGGATACACAAAAATAATAAAAGTTCAAGGATTAGTTCAGCATTATGGGGGTTCAAGAGAGAGGAGTGTTCATTTGCATCTTAGGGAAGGTGCTCCAACAAGACGTAGGATTTGAGATGGACCTTAAAGATGGAGTAGAGTTCAACAGATAACAATTTGACAGGATACCATGTAGACAGAATATCCTTTAGACAAAGAAGTGGATTATTCAGGAAACAATGAAAGGTCCATTTTTCAGTTTTTCCAATATGTGAGTGAAGTAAGAGAAAGATAGTATTGGAAAGTCTTGGAAGAAAGTCTAAGGATTTTTCATTGCATTATGAATTGAGAATCACATCAGGAGAACTGGAGAAAATCAGAGTTGTCAAAAGTCTATAGTAATATTGGAAGAAATTCCAAACTAGAATTTAGACAAAGGAAGAAGTAGACATACAAGATATTGCTGAGAAACAGTTGGAAAGACTTGGAAATTTAAACAGTGTATCATTGGGAACAAAATGAGTCATTTTTTATGTGAGTGATGATTCCATTAATGTGGAGAACTTACTATTTGCAAAGGAAGCTGATAAATTAACTTGAAATTTGAGATGTCTTCAGGACATTTATTTTGGACATCTCAAACTAAGTTGGAAATGGTGATAAAGTGCTTCATAAACAGGGTACATGACTATTACCAGCTCCTCTAGGGATACTTTTTCTCTCATCACTTCATACAAAGCTGCCCATTTAAGGTTCATTTCTTATCCCATCTCATTCATAAAGTGCTCTAGTACTCGTTAACCTATTTCCTTTCTTTCACTGAATTTTATTATCTGTAAAACATATTTTGCCACTTAATCTTTTGTTGTTGTTGTTGTTTAGTAACTATTCCTTATCTGCCCCAGCTGAATTGAAAGTTTTCAGGTTAAGGATTCTGGATTCTGTCACCCGTTTCTCTCTGCATGCCATACTACACCTAGCATGGGACAAAACAAGTAGAAAGACTTAATACATAAGCTGAATAGCATAATAAATAGTTCAAGCTACCTCTGAATTAAATCTATTATAATTATTTCTGCTTTGTAAAGTCTACTTAAAATATGTGTTTTATTTGCATAGCACATGTATTTATAAACTTTCATGTTTTTTTTCTTTTAGTTTAGGAAAAGTTTTAAATATGGACATTGATAAATGAACCTTATTCAGAGACAATATTTTATGGCTTTTGTTTAATACACTAAATTTTTAAAAGTATATGTCTATTTTCCTGAAATTTACAACTAGTAAAGAAAAGTAGCTTATATAAGAGTTTCAGTTACTTATATATGTTATGTTACATTTTAAAAATCAAACTTTTTCAATTTTCAGATATATCATTGTGGTGGAGCATGATCTAAGTGTATTAGACTATCTTTCTGACTTCATCTGCTGTTTATATGGTGTACCAAGTGCATATGGTGTTGTCACAATGCCTTTTAGTGTAAGAGAAGGTAACTTGAAAACTTTCTACATACGCTGCATTTTCTTCCACTCTGGTGTTTAGAAAAGTGTATTGTTACTACATAGTTTTATGCTGCTCTGAATATTACTTATCCAGAGCTATGGTCTTTTGAAAGTTAATCACTCAATAGAATGTATATACAGAAGGTTATGTACATCAGTTTAAGCAAAGTTTTATTTCTTTCTGGAAAATTTTCTGTTGGAGTGGGTAGAAATGCTTTAGCAGTTTCACTATTTTTTTCCTATATTAAAAGTTTGTTCTTCTGCAGCATCATCTTCAACTTTGTGCACTGATAATTTTTTCATTGCACTGCCTTTTTACTCCTGTTCTGCTGTGTATTTCTTCTCTCCAGCTATGTCTTAAGCAGATAATCTAGAATACCTAAAAGGTCTTAATCTTGAAAAAAGTGTTATATTCTATAAGAAGAATTTGTGTAGCTTTGTAATTCCCTAGCTGCTGGCAGGCTTCTGTTTTGTTTTGTTTGTAAAGCTATCTCATTCAAAAAGATAGTTTTTGAGATATCTAAAGTACTCTTTTTATAAAAAGAAATTTATATTACATCATACAGTTTGAATAAAAAGATGGTATGGTAGCTTTTCTAATCCATAAAAAAAAACAAATATTTTAAAATGTGGAAAGGAATTTCTATAACTTAATCTGCTTGTACATTTGAAATAAAGATTCATCTTTTAAAGAAAATCTGTGAGGTTACAACCTCCCAGTTTTCTTGCCAATAGTCTTTTAAGAGATGGTATCAGAACCAGTTATTGTTTGCTCTTTGCAGTTAACAAATACTTACTGACACACACTAATTCTAGAGTCAGGTTCATGAGCATGTGGGCACATGGCAGTCACTCTTCCATAATTACAGTTATAAATACCGTCTCTAAAAGCTGTCCCATTCAGGATATGTTTCCTGATGAGATTTTTTTTTTTTATGTTCTTCATTTGTTAAAATAGTTAAGTAAAAAACTACAATTCATCTTTCTGCTTTCCTTTGTTAGCTATAATTAATGAAGTCTGTGTAAAAGTTCTATGAATGGTAAAGTCAATTACAGGTTGTACTCATTTTTAAATTGAGACCCGTATTGTTGTAGGAATGTAAAGACTGACTTGCTGTGTTTGAGCAGAAGTCAAAGAGAGCCTTCATTTCCTTACCTGATACATTAGGTACTTAAATTAAATGGCTGCTAAGGTTCCTTCAAGTTTTTAATTTAGTTTTTTATTTTAACTTTTTAAGCTCACAATAATAGTTTTTAAATAGTTTCTGATCCAAAATCTTATGCTCATTTTGGCAAAATAAATGTATCTCTTCATTTGTTCTATGAGGAAATATTTATTGAACACCTATGTGCTAGGTTGAGGGTACAGTAAGAAGGAAGATAAAGACTCTGCCATCATGGATCGTAACAGTTTTAGTAGGGAGGGATTCTCATATACAATATGTTGGTTTGCTTTCAGTTATCAAAATGTTTGGATAATGGTACTTGCTTTGTACAATGATGCCCAAAAAATGTTAAATTAAATTTTAGTTCATTATTCAGTTTATTATGAACCCATAAAATAAATTTGAAGAAAAAATGCAAAAAACTAACTTTACAGGGTTTATTTTTTAATTATTCCCCAAACCAGTGATTTTATATCAGTCTACAAAAATATTCCATTCCTGTCTAGTCACCATTTTTGAGAAAAGTTGCAATTTTTGATTTAAAAATAAAACAAGTGGTATGCCAAGTTTGCACTTGCTTTTACATAAAACCTGTTGTAAAAAATCTTACTTAAAAATCATGTGTCATAATGAAAAAATATAGTATTCCCTGTATACACACACACACACACACACAATCCATGTGTATATATATATATATATGTATATATATATGTATATATATACGTATATATATATGTATACACAAGTTGTTTAAACTTGCATTAGGAACATGAACCATGTTGCTTTATTGTATGCAGACTGCATGTTATAAAAAATCCAGAGATTTAAAATCCATACATAGATCCCCAAGAGCACAGTTTTTTGCTTTAAGATGATTTCTTGCTGTAGAAAAATTTTATCATCTAAATGGTCTTTATTAACTTTTTAATAATGACTTTCTTTCCAACAGGCATAAACATTTTTTTGGATGGCTATGTTCCAACAGAAAACTTGAGATTCAGAGATGCATCACTTGTTTTTAAAGTGGCTGAGACAGCAAATGAAGAAGAAGTTAAAAAGATGTGTATGTATAAATACCCAGGAATGAAGAAAAAGATGGGAGAGTTTGAGCTAGCAATTGTAGCTGGAGAGTTTACAGATTCTGAAATCATGGTGATGCTAGGGGAAAATGGTAAGTTTCACTTATTTTGTGATACTTGAAATTCTGTTTATCCTGTCAGTTAATTATAATTATTCCATGAAAAACTGATTAAATTTTAGGACTGGGAATGTTTTCCTTGTTTACTTCTCTTCGGAGCTTTCCTAATTTGAAATTTAAGTTAGTCTGCCTTTGTGAGGAGTGGAAATAGATGTATTACCAGCATTTTTAATGTTAGTTTTAGATCATAAGTGTAGCTGTGAGATGTATTTGATTACCAAATAAGTGGTACTACTTTCAGGACTTTTTTTTTTATTAGAGAAGTTGTGGATTTAAAGAACAATCATGCATAAAATACAGGATTCTCATACACCACCCCAACCACCAACACTTGCATTGGTGTGGAAAATTGTTACAATTGATGATAGCACTTTCTTGTAAATTGTTTTTTTAGCAGAAGTTACATTTGTTATGATTGATAAAAGATTATTATTAAAATAGTACTATTAACTATTGTCCATAGTTTATGTAGGGGTATTTTTCCCCATATTCCCAACCTATTATTTATTTATTCGTTCATGCATGTCTTTATTTTATTACTCATTTACCCATTTACTGGATAAACGGGGTGTCAGTCACAAGGTTTTTACAATCACATGGTCACAAGATAAAAGCCGTATAGTTACACAGTCATCAAAAATCAAGGCTACTGGATCACAGTTCAACATTATCAGGTATTTCCTTCTGGCTACTCTACTCTATCTATATATTGAATCAGTAGTCATAATCATTTGTTAAATCCTAACTTCTCCGTTACAGCCCCTCCCTCTCCTTTGATCATTCTCTCAATCTTTAGGGATATCTGGGCAATGACCATTCTAACTTCTTCATGCTGAAAAGGGGTGTCGACATTACAGGGTGGAGGAATGAAACTGGTTATGTTCTCAGAAAGACTGGTACTCTGGGTTTCAAGGCTTATCTGGCATAGATAAGTAAAACTTTATTTATTGAGTCTTAGATAGAGCCCAGGGTATTCTTCAGGGTTTTTAGGAATACTGTTTGTTGGTGCTTGGCATACTGTGGCAAATTGCAATATCTGGTGGAAGTCACATAAGAATAACCTCCAGAATGACCTCTCAACTCTATTTGAAACCTCTTAGGTGCTGGAACTTTGTTTCTACTCCCCTTTTTGGTCAAGAAGGCATTGTCAATCCTATAAAGCCAGGGCCATGCTCATGTCCCATGTTTCTAGGGAGACCTACGTCCCTGGGAATCCTGTCCCACGTAGGGGGGGTGGTAGTGAGTTTATTTGCAGAGTTTAGCTTAGAGAGAGAGGCCACATCTGAGCAATAAAAGAGGTTCTCTGGGGGTGACTCTTTATGCATAATTGTGAGTAGGCTTAGCTTCACCATTATAGAAATAGTCTCATAAAGGCAAGCCTCAAGATTGAGGGCTTGGCTTATTAAATTGGGAGTTCCTAATGAGGATTTTTTTTAAAGTTAGATTCATATGGTAATATTAACAGCTTATGAGACTACTGTAGAAGAAATCTTTTATACAAGGTTTGTGGCAATACCCGTTTTTAACATAGGAATTTTGAATTGCATTGCAGTTAATTTAAGTATTCCATATCAGTGAATTTTAAAATTATGGTAACTATAATAAACAGCCTATACTATCTTATCAGTTGTGTGGATTGATATCTTAGCTGAATAAGTATTTTTAAAACTATCCCCAGATTTATATCATGCTCTATAGACTCACCATTTATTAAAAGTATTTCTTGTCTGTATTCCTAATTAGCTTAGAATGATACTCGATAGGTGAACTGAAGTTTGTTTTTCCTGTATAACCTTCAGAATTCAGTAGTGTCTACGTATATCTTAAAAGCAAATTTCTCAGTTAAAGCCAAGTAGGACATAGTGATTTACTCTAAATGTAGAGCGTCCTTCAGATCACTGTGTTCTATATTGTGTTACCAGGTACGGGTAAAACAACGTTTATCAGAATGCTCGCTGGAAGACTTAAACCTGATGAAGGAGGTACTGTTATAATGTTGAATCTTTTCACTCTGTTACACATGGTAAACTCTGAAGAGCTGGGCAGTTTTCAATATCTGTCTTTTTACATTATTTTACAGGAGAAGTACCAGTTCTAAATGTCAGTTATAAGCCACAGAAGATCAGTCCCAAATCAACTGTGAGTTGTTATTCTGTTATTTGATGATTAGAGAAAATTTTATGTATATGTCTATAGCTTTAGTACTTTATCAAAATTCTCCTGATGAGATTCCATACCATTTTATCAAAAGTGGCTAGGGAGAGTATTAGCCTGTGGTCCTTGATTCATTTCCACTACTTAGGATGCTTTTGAGATCTATGGCATTTTTCCAAAATAAACCTTTAAAAACCTGAAGGATTTTGTGCTACAAATGTCACCTTCAAGAAGGTGAAAATACAACACACCAGAGTGGAAGAAAATATTTGCATATAGCTAATAAGAATTTTATATCCAGAATAGATAAGGAACATCTTACAACTCAGTTTAAAAAGTGGCAGAGCTAATGCAAGGTGTTAATAATGGGGGTAGGGGGATTCATTAACTCTACTTTCTGTATGGTTTTTCTGTAAACCTACAACTTCTCTAATTTAAAAAAAAAAAAAAAAATTGGCAAAGGATTTGATGAGTAGACATTTCTCCAAAGAAGATATACAAATGGTCAGTAAAGCACATGAAAAGATCAATATCAATAGTCATTAAGGAAATGCAAATTAAACCATAATGACATACCACTTCACATCTACTAGGATGGCTGTCTGTGATCAAAAAAAAATGATAAGTTTTGACATTATAAGAATCTTTTGGTAGAAAATTGATGTACTTTTGCTCTGGAGCTTGACTGACCGAGAGTCATGTATAGAATTCTGTACTGAAATGTTACTTATATGCTTTTTCCCATTAAAAATAGGGAAGTGTTCGCCAGTTACTACATGAAAAGATAAGAGATGCTTATACTCATCCACAATTTGTGACTGATGTAATGAAGCCTCTGCAAATTGAAAACATCATTGACCAAGAGGTGCTGTAAAATAATTTTTGTTTTTTAAACTTTGGTGCCTCCACATGGTTCACTAAACAACTTCTCCAAATAGGTGCAGACATTATCTGGTGGTGAACTGCAACGAGTAGCTTTAGCTCTTTGTTTGGGCAAACCTGCTGATGTCTATTTAATTGATGAACCGTCTGCATATTTGGATTCTGAGCAAAGATTGATGGCAGCTAGAGTTGTCAAACGGTAAATGTCTTGCCCATACAGGTATTACTTTTGGGTATATGTACAGGCATATAGGTATGCTTAACGTAACATTTGAATGTTTTAGGATAATAACCTATTATTATAGATTTCCAAAATTGTCTTGTTTTAGTTTCATCCTCCATGCGAAAAAGACAGCCTTTGTTGTGGAACATGACTTCATCATGGCCACCTATCTAGCAGATCGGGTCATCGTTTTTGATGGTGTCCCATCTAAAAACACTGTTGCAAACAGGTAAAATTACTTTTATAAAATGTGTGAAGCTAATTATAAGTTCTAACAATTAGAAAATTGTTACATTTAAATTTTTCCAGTAAACTTATAAACATTAAAGTCATACTTTAGTTTTTAAAAAAAGAGACAGTCAAAAGTTCTAGACTTGGTTCTATGATTCGCAAGATCTTTCGTACTGAATACTGAAAGGAACCATGTAGAGTAGTAGCTTTCAGACAATACTGTAGTGTGGAACCCCTGACCCAGGGGGTAAGCATGCAGAGATCTTCGCCCCTCACCTTTTCTTGTAGCTTAACTTTTATCTGCTTCATTATTTAGATTTCCAATTAAGATTCATTAGGATTTTGTTTTCTGCAGACGTATAGTTGAAAACCATTGATTTTAATACCTGTCATATAAAGAAAGTTCTTGATTTGCCTTTCTTATACTGATAGTGGTACATCTCAGAGTAGATCCAAAATATGTGATCTGTATCAGAGTTAAAATTAATATTTTTTCCTTTTATTCATTCTCGTTTTTTCTACATTGATTAAGAGCACTTGTGATATAGAGAAGCTAAACACTCAAAGCAATTTATTGGGAATTTTTTATACCTTTAGTGATAAAAAGTTTTCTTATGGTAAAACACTGGACAGAAGTACATATTCCCTCCAGTTTCAAATTTCTGATATAAATGTTAAATTCTTTCTTTCATAAAATTCCTATAGTAAATCTCCTAATTAGTGACATTTTGGTTTTTCTCAAGTAGGATTTTGTCTTAAATGTGTCTTTTTCCACATCAGAGATACAGGTTAAACTGTTCTTATGTTTTGTACAAAAATATTGTAGCCAAGCTAACTACGTAGTCCAAAGCCATTTCTAAATATAGAATTTACAATATGTTCTCATTATACTATAATCCAGATGATTTATGATTGGGGAACTAGAGGGAAAAGGGATTCTTAATACTTTTCATCCCAAAAGATAATTACATTTGGAGTGTAAAATTTAATCACAGTTGATCTTTATTTTTCTTTTCCTAGTCCTCAGACCCTTTTGGCTGGCATGAATAAATTTTTGTCTCAGCTTGAAATTACATTTAGAAGAGATCCAAACAACTATAGGCCAAGAATAAACAAACTCAATTCAATTAAGGTATGCCGAAAAACCATCTTAAATCATGAATCACTTCTTTTCAGTCAGTGTTAAACAATTGATTGAAAGGCATTTTTCACATTGCAAGGCCGTTTCTTTTAAAATGCATATATGATAGCTGATTAATTCTAAGATTCATATTTTTTCACATTTTAGTATTTGAATGGGATATTTCAGTCTGTTAGGTAGCAATTGTGATAATGTAGTCTGTGAATGTCTTTTAGAAGGCAAAAATTTCTTGGTCACACACACAAAGTGAATAAACTCCAGAAGCATTGCTAACATTCTTGCTATCCCCTTCATTGCCTACTTAGAATGTTGTTTACATTTCATGGCCCTCTATCCTTAGAAGCTTTAGAACTATGTTCAACATACCTATACTGTAGCAGTTTATTATTTTCATATTTATAGTCCTCTAGTGTTGCTAAGCTGTTAGCTCTTGGGAAGCAATGACAAAGTCATCATTGTATTCTTAAGTACCTAACACAGTGTCGATACTTTAGGCCTTCACTATGTTGTTTATCATGATTGCTGTTACTCCTTGGCCAATATAAAAAAAATGACAAGTTCTGTCTTAGCACTCAGGAGTTTCCTCTGTTCCAAAAAAAACATTTTAAACAGAAAAAAGGAACTAAATTTTCCAACACTTACGTACACCTTAATTTTCCCAAGAATATCGACTAAAGCATTGTAAATACTTCGTATTATAATTTTTTAGGTAGAGACTCATGGTTCAGTGTCAAGGTGTGCCTGTTAATCATCTCTATGTGCCCAGTCTTCTTAGACAGTCACACCTTAATCCTAATAAGGTTTAGGCAGATAGATAGATGGATCATTATTGACCAATCTGTAAAGAGTACTACTTGTATATACATTTTGGGTAATAGGCATTTCTCAGACTGACAGTATATTAACTTTTGGGCCAGGTGCTTAAACTTGAAATGATGAAGAAAATGGAATTTGGTAGTTTTCCAGGAAACTTACAATACATAGTGTGTGATATGTGTGAATTAGGTATTGTAAGTAAAGGGGCTTTGCTTGAGTTGGAACAAGTGAGGTGTTCCAGTAATATCGCTCTTCTGCCATGGAGGTGGTCAGTGTGCCTTTAAGTATTAGACTAGAAATATCCAGAAGTAGATGGTGCATAGGTGGTTGTACAGAGGGTATTGTAAACACCTCTTAGTAATACCTCAGTGAGAGTCTATCTCTACATATAGAGGAATGGTGTTGCTGAGTGGCTGTTTCTCTATTTCATTTTCTAGGATGTCGAACAAAAGAAGAGTGGAAACTACTTTTTCTTGGATGATTAGACTGACTGAGAATATCAATAAGCCATTTATTAAAAGAAACATTTATTGAGATTGTTGTATAAAACTTGAATCAGGTTTTATGCTCTACATACTTTGGACCTTGAAGTGTAACTTACTTGATGTAATATCAAAAACCAGTTGTGTTGTAAGTTGTAGTCTGAACACAGGAAATGCCACTTTTCTGTTCTTGTTGACAAGTCCCTTTTTGTGCATAACATTTTTAAATGAAGACATTTCAAGTTATACAAATTACCTCCAAGTTTTTATGATGAATAGGAAGATTTTCAATAGATGTATTATATTCGTGTACCAAATGCTGACCCACATTGCCCCATTTTAAAAAATCTTTGAGAAATGTTTTCTGTGCTACTGTGGTCTGTCAAGTATGCCAGTATAATGAAACAGCCCTTATTTTAAAAACCAGTCTAAGATACCACTGATGAGATTTGATAAACATCAGGATTATAGTTTATTTGTTCTCAATCTTTACACCAATGTATTACTTTCCAAGGAAGATTATTTACTACAAAACACTGTTGTCAGAAAATGGGTATTTGTTACTAATTTAAGCATTGTTTTTTAATGTTTTAAATGTTTTTTGGTGCTTTTGAACATCTTTATCATTTCCCACTGCTTTCAATGGGAAAGCAGAATAGAGGGAAGAAATAGAAATTGTTTGAACAAACTTTTAGAGTTCCTTGAAACAAGAGAAAGCTTGATTAACATAAAAACAGTGGTTAAAAAGTATATTTTGATTGGGCCCCGTTAGGCCTTTTTAAAATAATTTGTAAGTAATCTATAAATAAATGTTTGTGAAAAATTCAAGTTCAGAAAAGTAAACATAATAAAAAGTTGCCTCCCTTTTCACATTACCCTCCCAGAGGTTCCCAGTGTTTAACATGTATCCTTTCATGCTTTTTTCTCTGCACTTACATAAGTGTGAATATGTAAAGGGTTTGTTTGTTTTGTACATAAATGGGATTACACGATAGGGCCTATTTTTAGGGATAGGTTAAATTTGCGGATGATTGTTCAAATATATTGAATAAAATAAGATAAAAACTATTTTTACTTACCAATTTCGTATTCTGTCCTAAAGAAAATCTTGTGATATGAGCACAGTTCTTTCTATGCTTGCTGATGTGAAAATGTGTTAATTATGAGATAAAAGTTTTTCATGTAAATGAAATTTTAAAACGTAGATTTAGATGCTACTTAAAATTTCAGATAGTAATAGGTCGACAATTGCTAACATGAAAAAAAGGTCTGTAAAATGAGTTGCTCAAATTAATGTACATCAATATGAATATTAACTATTAAAAAGAATGAGACTGCTCTATATATCCTGATTGGGAAGAATCTTTAAAATACTAAGCAAAAAAAGCAAGGTGCGACAGTTTTTATACTACTACTTATGTGAAATTGTACAGAATACTAATATTTAAAAGGATCCTCAAAAAACTTCACATATTGCTTTTTGGAAGGATTATTGTGGCTAAAACTGGGAAGGGAAGGAGACACTATACTATACGTGTATCAACTGTTTAAAAGTAAGTTTACTTACTGTTTAAGTTTTTAAGGCATTAAGCAGACAGTCCCTTTTTATTGTGTTCAGCTAATGAAGCATTGAACACAATATGATGACACTACCACTATCAACCTAACTTTAGACCATAAGCTTCTTGAAGTCCAGTCCTCTATCTGTCTTGCTTATCATTCACAGTATATGGTACTGGCATGTAGTCGACCTGTTCTATTAAAAGAATGAACCTACATGCCAGAGAGAACATAGGCAAACTGAAAAACTACTTGGTTGTATGTCACATTCGTCAACATTTTCAGATATGTGCATATCAAGTCCTGAACCCAGCGCCTGGCATTTTCTGAGCACTCGGGTTCAAAAAGAACGTAATCATACTTCTGGGATTGGAGATTCACTCAGGAAGGACCAAATGGAGGAAGTAGCTCCCAGGAAAAAGAGTAATAGCAGCTATTCTGAGTTGTTGTAAGGATAAATGAGATAATCCACGTGAAGAATACATGTTAAATCAAGCAGAAATGAGCACAGGGCATTCAAGACAGTGGGAAGGCAGGATGAATAAAGCGGACTGTGATGGGCTTTCAGTGCCTCTTAAATTATAGGTTACATGCTCAAAAGTAGTAGAGATTGAAGACAAACCACGACCAGTTTAGAAAGGCAATTAGAATCAAGACAGCCTTTGTTCAAGATCTTAGGACTTTTTTTTCTTTTTAATTTTTGAAACCTTCTGCTAACTTAAACTCACAAGTTGAAACTTGCCGTATATTATCTCCTGCTGACTCTTGCTCTTGGTAGATTGCTCCCATTATTTTATTTTGGTTTGTGAGCTAATGTTTATTGAGTCTGTGAGAATTCTGAGGTTTAGTGTAACAGCACCTTCCCCCCTTTTCCTTCCCAAACCCATACTCACCAGCACCACCTTCCTTGCCAGTTTGTTGGGGTAGGCAGTATGTCCAGCCCCAGATCGTGGGTAATTGTCAAAGACAATCATGACAATCCTCTTCCCAATGCAGTTTGTTCCCTTGCAATTTGTTCATGACCACTTGACCTAGTTCTGGACAATAAGTTGAAAGCAAAACTCTGTAGTGTTTCTGGAAAACCTTTTGCTTTCTAATTAAGGCAAGTATCTGGTACCGCTTCTTATGTGATACCTGGAGCAAACACTTTTGTGCTCGTGAGGTGACATGTAAAAGGGAAATGCCAAGGAAGCCGCAAGGAAACTGGTCCTAACATCAAACACTGAATAACTGCCTTACATCCCTATTTGTTTAAACTACTTTAAGTGGAATTAGGAATCTGCTCCATCCCTCAGACTGAGGTGTCTCTCTCCAAAGGCATTTGCTTCTGTCAGGTGACCCCTGTGTAATACCTGCTTGGAATCACTTTTCATCTTTCTCAGTTTGAGGGTTCCTGACCCTCAATACCTAAACAAATGGGAAAACATTCTTAGTGTAGTTTTCTTTTAATAACCTGGAGCCTCAGGCAAAGAGAGGGTTGTTCAGGAATTTTTTTTAGTATTATTCACCCTTGCCCTGAGGTGATCCTGCCTTTAATGGAAATGTGTTAGTTCCAGCTCCTAAATGCAAATGTCCAAGACTATGTCTTCCATGTTTAGATAGTTCTTACTAATGAAACTAGCAACCATCCCCATCCATCCCTTCCCATGGAGGGCAGCCTTAGGTTTATTCCTTTGCTTCTAGTTTCTAGTCTCCATTTTCAACTCCTGACCACATACCTGAATTTGCAAGCTCAGCTATAAACTTCAGACTTTTTTTAAAAAGACTATCCTACCTTGCTAAGTATTTTGTAGCAAGACTTTTTCCAATCCACCATTTTGCTATCTGGCTTCTGCTTCCCCACATGGGAAACAAAAACATGATTGGAGGAGAAAATTAAAAGAATGTAAATTACCTTATAAATGTTTTGCTAGCTCCTAATTTAGGAAGTCAGCTATAGGAAGCACATGGTGAATTACACAAGTAACATATATCCCTAGGTAGGCAGATGGTTGTTCCTATTTCATCTGAAGGTGGTTATTCCAAAACCAAGGCTCTCATTAAAAACAAAATTTAGCTTATTACACAGAATTTTTTGTTGAAATCAGTTAATAACCTGCCAGTTTAGTAAGAATATTCAAAGGGATAGGATGCCATAACAACACTCTTCATCCTTTTTATCTTTTTCTAAGCATGAAAAATAAATGTAATCACAGATCTGGTCAAGATTTTTACAGTGTTGGCTCTAAAGCCCCAATTTCTCTAATGAAGTCACAGATCAATCCAAAAAATATCATATAAACATGATGTTCAAAATAATGTTTATAGCTTCTCTTAGAAAACTTAACCTAAGAATTACTCTGAGGACTCCATGATTCATACCCTCAGAGAGGCTTATAAAGTCAGGGTGTATGGGTCTATGAAGAAGAGCTGTGTTTACTTCCTCTTTTGCAGTTTACATTCTCATACTATTCCCTAGACTTAGACCTAAAAGCCTTTCAACAAAGTACACGAACATCTAACAAATTATTGGAAGAAGGTCCTTCTAACTATAGAAAACCATATAAAGACATTGTATTGGACACCTCTTGTGCATCAATGACTTCACTTGGTTTCACCTCTTATCCCATCCATTTATAAAGTAAGAATTCTGCAAAGGACCCAGCCAGCTACAGAGACAGACCTTGCTTCTCTCTCAACACTGGCTGCTCTCTTGTGGCCATGGGAAAACTCACCAGCTCTCACACAACTGACAGAACTTCCCCCTTTTCTCCTACCTTTCTTCCTCTCCTTCCCCCAAGGTTCTCTGGTATTTTATTCAACTCCTCAGGCAATCCCAAAAATCACCGTTTGCCAAGTCATTTTTATATTGGCTCATCCTTCCTAGTCTGCTGCCAGTTCCTGGATTACCTTTCTATTAAGTACTTGCAGTCAAAGAAGCTTTTGCTTGAGGTTCCTAAGGGAGCCAAACTAAGAGAAATTCTGTATCTAAGTAGGTGAGCCAATTATTGACTACGAATATTCTTAGGCAACTTGATTTAATGAAGAAAATACAAGCTTTAATTGTTTTGTAGTTTCTAAGTATTCTTGGTATGTTGTTTTCAAATAAAACTTTCAAACTATTTGCTTTATCTGTCTTCAGACAGCATAGATACATCCATAAAAGAATGATTTTAATCTATAACTTATATATTCTGCACTTTCCCACTTCATTTAGTGATTGCTGCAAAAATGGTAGTGAGCACTGGCTCTGGAAACCACTCAGCTAGGTTCAAATCCATATGCTGCCACTTACTAGCTGCATGATCTTAGGCAAATTGCTTGGCTTAGTCTCAGTTTCATTATGTAGGTAAAGTAGGGAAAAGAGTACTTACCCCATAAGATTATAAATCACAAACCTTTTTAGCTGCATACACTAGAATTATTTTCTGGCTGGCTAAATATCACGGAAACCATCTCTTATTTTCAACACTTTACTAAAATTCCTCTTCAAGACTTATAGGCTATACTACTTGGCTAACTCAAGAAACAAAAAATCACAAGCAAATCAAGAGACAAAATTTAATATATGCACACAGTTTTATATATATAATGCAGCATCACACCATGTAGGGCATTTACTTATTTTATACATTCAGATATGTTTGAAACACTTCTTAAGGCTACAAAACAGAACATAGAAAAATAAACAGGAATATATTGAACACTTACAAAAAGTGATGTGATAAAGAATATAAAGTACTATTTTCCTTTCAACACTTCAAAAGATATGTATATATACTTTTTTTTTACAAGTAACATCACAATCAATCACATCTTCACATGCTTTTAATTATATTTGTACTCAGTGTAAGGCTATTATTTTTCATACATAAATTTTTTCTAGCTCTGTATCAATGCAATTTTTAATCCATTCAAGTAAATTCAACCCCAAAGTTGCTGTTTCCCAGCATTAAGACATGCACCCACCCCTCTTCTAGGATTTTCTAAAACTTCAAGGGAAAATAATCCCTTAAAAAAAAAAAAATCAATTAGTGGGAGAGCAAATGGCTAACGCTAGTAGCAAAATATTAGTTTGAGACTGACATACTGGAAATGAGCCATTTACTATTTCAAACAAAAACACGAGCATTTAGACGTAAAATAAGGAGCAAAACAGAGTAAACAGAAATAGTGTAGCCAAATGTGCATTCTCTTCAGCTACACTAGAATGGACCTTGCTTAGTACCCATAAATGAAAGGCAAAAAGTTCACCTCATCAAAAAATGAAGATAAAACAAATGAGGCAGAAATAAATATTGCTAGTTTCTAGGATGGCTGAATGTTTTCTAAACCAGAAATGGTTAGAAAGGAACTTTATTGCACCAAGTCAATCTTAAGCAAGTTTGCAGTTCACAGGCATTGTGATTCAATCTTGAGTCACAAGGAAACAACATACTGCAAGAATACAGAGAGAGTCTGCATCCAACAGGCTCTATTCTGTGTTGTGGTTTGGGAAAACCTACTCTTGCCAGGTCAAGGCAGGGTCTGAGCCTAGATCTGCCATGCAAATGAACAGGTGGTTACCAGGAACAGCACGAGACTCCACAGATGCCAGCATCCCGCTGCCAAGGAGCACACAGGGCAAGGGTGGAAGATCACTCTGAGAGGAAATTAACTTGATGATGAGAAATATACATAATACTAAAAGAACAAGGGGCAGGAATCAAGTTGAGCAAAAGCACCTAACTAAAACAAAGAGAACAAGTGAGCTTTGGTCAGTTCTAAACATTTGTTCTTCCATATGTATATGATAATACAGTTAAGTTCCATAATCTCCAACTCAAATACAAATGATTCTCCATTCTATACTTGAGCTTCTTTACTCTTATAGAGAAACTTTATATCTTATGTCAACATACAGTATGACTCTTATCAGTTAAAATGGACAGAAGTTGTAAGCCCTAGTTTTGACCTCAGCATAAGGCAAAATTCCCTGCACTAATACATTTTAAAACAAATCTAAAGGAAAATGGGCGGGGGGGAGGAGGGGGGATGACCTTCATGCAAAGACTGGTAATTTTTAAAATAATTATCAAAAATCAGAGTTCTTTTATTTCAGAGGTCACTGAGTAAAGTACTATCTGCTAAAAAAAAATTTCAGCGCCATTTCCATTATATTCCTTGAAGTGAGATATGGGAAACAGGAAGCAAATCAGTTTTTCCTTCAAGAGCTATGGAGTACAGTTACTCAACCAAGGTTAAGACAGAGTGTCAGTGAGGAAATGAACAGTATTCTTTCCTGTCCAAGTTTAAATCTCCAGAAACTGAGATGCTCAAACCCCAGTCAATAAAATGAAGGGCACTGTAAATTGATTTCTTTTGGACTCCTGGGATCAAACTTACAATGAACTTTTAAATCTGGTAAATAAATCTAAATGTGATTTTCCTAAAAATCATCAGGTAAAATGGGCCGAAAGTGAAGAACCCTCTAACCTTACTTCTCATTCCATAATTCAACCATTAATGTTAACAAAGAAAAAAAAAACAGCTAGGCCAACTGTTCTAGCTTACAAGAGACAAGAACACATCCTTTCAACAGGGCCTCTCAAACATGTTTCACTCCCACACGATCATCCCAGTCTTTACATAGTTTTACCTAGCACCATCATAACAAAAATATTTTCTTTCAAAGTGCTTTCTAAAATCCTGTTACATCTAAATGCTACCACTACTCAAATCAGCAGTTAAACAGACATTAGGTAATTACAACAGCACAGAGGTAAATAACCATTATTACAGTACAGTACAGATTCACTGAGCCAAGCTGGCACCCAAACATTCCTATAGGTTATCAGAGAACCCAGAAAACTCATCTGCTTCAGTTTGTCAAATTCAAGTGAATTGTATTTGCTTTTAAAGTAATTTGTCGTAAAAAAAAAAAACAAAAAAAAAAAAACACCACATCTATTTTTGGCTAAATATATTACACATAGCATGCAAAGAAAAACTACCATTATTTGCATAGCACTCAAGCTTCCTGATCAAAAGGTGATGTCTTAACATTAAAAAGGTAGGTTTTCACATTTGTATGTACAAATTAGAAATGTAAGCCACAGTTATTTTTACAAAATAACACAGATGAGGGAATACTGTGTTGATTCAGAGTCAAATCTCCAAATGAGAACAGAGTGCAACATGCAAAGGTGACCTCTAGGAATACTGCAAAGATGAGAGAAGGAAGCAGGATCAGAGACATGTTACCTAAGTATAACAAGCATTAAAAATGTGATGCAAAAGCATTTTCTAGCAGCATCCTCTACAAAAGAACCAGAAGTCACAATATTCTTATTTTTGAACAATAGCTCCAGCTGTGACAAGTTGAACATGCAAATGTAAAGTGATACACATAACCAATGGTTCAAGGAGAAAAAACAAAACACACTCTCTAAAGAAACCTGGTCAGGCTAAAAAATTTTTAACATTTCTTCTCACAAAATATTTAGAATCTGTCAGTGCATTAGTGTTAAAGTGGCATTAAAAAATTCTGCAGTTTTAACAGATGCAGATTATTTTCAAAATGCATAGCATCTACATTTCTTTTGAGTAGGCACCATGATATTTACACCAGTGCTAAGAATTCTTGGTGGGATCAGCCATATTTCAATGGATTTCCTATTATTTCTTAGTTATCTATTCCTGTCTGCAATTGGAAGTTCAACAAATACCAAAATTCAAAAATATACCCTATGTATATTAAAAGAACTATATACAACATTTCTAAGACACAGGTTAATAGGCTGCCTTATGTATAATATTAAAGAGAAGACATTATTCAAGTCTGACAGATATTGAGATGAAAGGCCTTTGGGTTGGAAGCATTTCAAAAGATAACAGTGTTTTAGGCTGAGAATTGTTTGAGCCCAGTTTATGACTAAGGCATTGCATAATAAAATATAAATTTCTATTTGGTGCAATGTTATGTTTGGAATCTATAGTGTGTCAAATGGTATATTTTCTTATTATTTCAGTAAATGCCATAAAGCACACATTTCCAACATTTGAAATCAAACTTATATATCATACAAGGAAAAAACCAAACACTAAATCTATGATGTTTTATATTAGGCTGTTTATAAAAAATACTTTAACAAACTTATTTTCTACTTTTTATGAGGGCAATCACCCGATAAATAAATCAACAGATTTTGAATAAAGGAAAATGGCAATGTCAGGAATTCATCTACCCCCTTAAACTCATTTCCATAATCTCTTGTCCAGGATAGGAGTCAGGGTAAAGGGTAGGGGAGAAGATAGTTCCAATTTCGGTTTTTATTTTAATGTATTTTTTTTTAAGCCTTCAGAAACATTCTGCCTAAGAAAGCGTCTCTGCTTCTAAAACACTCCAGCAACAACCATCAAGTGTGCTGTCCCCTATGGCCATCTCCCATCCCTGATCTCCTCCTATCTCCCCTATATGGCCGTCCTCTGACATTTCGATGGTACTGATAACCTTCATCCCGGCTTCTGCTTGGTTGTCCTTTCCAGGACTCCTCACCTCTCACGTGCTGGTATCCTCCCCTACCAGAATAGCCCCAATCGCTTTTGTACTTTCTGCCTCCATAAGTCTGATTATAGAACTGCTTGGATCTACCACTTTTCAGAATATTAGCCACTTCATTTTCATCTTCTGAACTCTCTTCTTTTGGTCTTTGCACTCTGCTATCCACTGAGTTGGCCCCAGGGCTGACCACATCAGGAGCGGTCTTAGGATCTTTCACTTTTTCTTGTTTTTCTTTCAGACTTGGAATGGTCCTTTTAGGCTCAAGTTCAACATGCAATGTTTCTCTTTCTCTGTTTAGAATTTGATTAGGATGATGAGCTTTTCCCTCTTCTACAAGAGGGATGGAAGCCAATGCCACATCTGTCTTCAGCGTCTGAGACGACTGCTCCACCCGGCCTTCACGCTTACTCCTCACACTTGCTTCAGTGAGGTGTGCTCCTTCACCCCTGGCCTCCTGAAACTCATCTACTGCTGAAACCAAACCACATTTTTTAGACAGATCCAGATTTTCCAGGGGCAGATCCAATTCTCCTTTCTCATCAGAGGGCAAGACAATATTCTGCCTCACTAGTGGGTTTTCTATGAATCCCTGAAATGGATACCCATACCAAACAGGAGGAAAGAAAGGAGGTGCAATTGGAACTGGGCCTAAGAATGGATTAGGTCCAAAGGACGGTTGTGGGTATATATTCTTGCCACTCAGTGATTCTTCATATTCAGCATGAAGAAGATGCCCAGAGTTCTCAGATTCAAGATCAGCCTGGTAAGACAACTGTCCATGACTTGCAGACACCTGAGATGGGGGGATAACCAGAGGTGAAGAAAATGTTGGCGGCCCAATCTCTGCTGGTGGCATCTGACCATTAATGCCGACGTCGCTCTGCATAGGGAAGTGTGCATCTGTACAGGTACAATCACTTTCATTCTGAGCAGAAGGAGCTTCTTGGAACCAAGGACTGTGAGAATATACAGGGACAGGGACCTTTGGGTACATCCTGCAGGATGCCAGGTAGGCCTGGTGCAGAGGGTACAGGTAAGAATGTGGGGCCCACATAGGACAACTATATGCCTAAGAGAGAGAGACAAAATAACAAGATAAATAAAAAGGAAACAAAAAAGGGGGAGAGGTTTGGGATAGGTATCTTTCTTAAACTACTGGACTCAAGATAAGTTTCTCATGCTTGCAAACCATATAATCTGCAGTCCAAGTGCTAAGTTACTGTGACACCTAACATTAAAAGGAATTTAGTGAAACAGAAAATTCAAAACTAAGTCATTGCTTTAAGATACCATTCCTTACTCCTATCCTGAAACCAGTCGAAATCCCTGGTAAAGTGGTTGATATGAGATAATGTAATGAACCCACCCAAAGATTATTATGATCATTGTTTCAATCCTGTGGATTAAGTGCATGGAAATAATTTTGGGTGGTACAGAACTCTAAAACCACAATCAACAAGCACTTTGCCCTTGAACTTCAAAAATCAGGATCACTGGCTACTTCAGATAGACCTACATTCACATTCTGGCTCTGCCACTAACTCAATGTGTGATCCCCTCTGCTGACCAGTTACTACCTGTCCTACCAGTAAAATGCTGGTATGGGAATAAATCTCCAAGATCGCCAACACTAGCACCTCACTATTTTAAGAGCCCCCAGAACATTCCAAAAGCAAGGATTAAGTTAGACCTCTAAAAAAGAAGGTAATATTGAAAATGAAATACTCTAAATCCTTCCCCTGACAAGGTTCAGCCAAAAACCAAACTCTTAAGAAAATATAACTAGCTAATTAGCCAATTAACTTAAGCCAACATTAGGTAGATAAATATAAAACTAGACAATGAATGTAGTAGATGGTATAATTAATCAAATCTCCTTTTATGAAACTGGTCAGCAGGACAGAGGAGGGCATTCCCCTTCACACTTCAACAGTCTGGAACCCACAGATCCGAGACAGGACACAGCACAGCACTGGGAAGGGCACAGGGTTCTCCAGCCTCTCTTTCTAAAGCAAGCTACTCCTAGGTTGATCCCTTCCCCAAGGATAGCTCCATCCTGCTAGTGAATAGCCCCGCCACCTTACACAGGAGTATTTTCACATATTATTTCTTTTGATCCTTTAAACAACTGAGGCAGATGGGGTTAACAGTATCTCCATTCCTAACTGAAAAAATCTAGGCACAAACGTACAAAATGGCCTGCCCAGGCCTATAAAGTTAAAAATTGATGGAGAAGAATCTCAACCCCAGAAATTTCATCTAATTCCCCAATGATTGCACTTCACCAGGCGACCCACAAACTTGGTCATTTCCTGAATGTGCTCACATAGTTAAATCATTGCTGATTAACAGGAAAAGCAAACAAAACCTAAAGCCTCAACAACCTACCACTAAAACACACACACTGCAGTACTGAAAATTCTGGTTCTTAAAATGATGAGATTTAGTAACTCTTACATCACTGACTACCAAGACTGTTAACACTATTTAAATTGCAGTAACTTAAAACAGTAATAGCTTAAAAACAATAGAGTAATAATTTTTAAAATAAATTGTAAATACCTTCACACCAAGATTGAAGAAGAATCGAAGAATGCTCTTATCTGAAAATAATAATCACTCATTAAAATTACAGACACAACAAAGTTTTTACTTTTCATCCTCAAAAAATACAAGAGCATTCAAGAGAACATCTTATAGTTCTAAAGAATTTTATCTACAGGAATTGTTTTCTCTAACATACACTATAAAACATAGCTAGAAACTGTAATGTAACCAAAAACTAACTAGGACCTGTTAATACAAGGTAATTCCAGGTTTAATATGCTTTGTCTATGTTAATATACCAATCCAAAAATGACTGAAATTGAGCTTTTTATCTGATTAAAAAAATCTAGTTCAGTGAAGGAAATTCAAGTGTCCACTGTATTTTTCAGTTTTCTGGAGTCTGAAAAATTATTAAATAAAAATGTTGAGTACAGGGGAAAAATCAACATAAACCTAACTCATGAATAACATGATGAAATTAGTATGACACTAGCCAACTTACCCATTTGGCATTAGCCAGTTACGCATAAAACTCATTTCCCAAAAAAAACAGATCACAGGCTACAAAAACAAAATTATCCACATAAATCTAGAAAAAGAGCATATATAGCTAGTCATTGCATTACTCTTGCAGTTATTCCACAAATATGAAATTTTACAAACAAAAAATTGGGGCAGCAGTAAATTCCTTAAAAATAAATAATCAAGGTAATTTTTAAAATTCTTGAAGAAAACAAGGCAGATATTTTTGAGTCTAATACTATAATAACAGCTACCACTTATTATATTCATTATTCTCCATAATTTCTTCATGGAACAAGTAAAGAGTAGTTCAAAAAAACTACACCGATTAGAAAACTCAGTAATATTTATTTAGGTATCTGATCAGTGAAATTATTAGTATCTTAATTCAGAAAGGTTTCAGGTTATTTTTGCAAAAAAATGACGTGGGGAGTAGGCAGTTACTAAACATATAAAAAACATTTTCTAATGACAAATGGCCAAACTTCTACTGTCCTTCTCAAGTAAGTCCTTCAGCTAACACAGGAGTCAGACATCTGACCTCTCTGTTTCTCACTAAACCCAACTTTACTTGATAAATTCAACTGAAGTTGAAGAAGAAGCTCACCTTTAGGCAAGTCCTCCCCAGTGTGACACAGTGAATAAGGAGGTGCAATGGCTCGATCTCCCTTTTCATTATAAGGAAACCCAGGATAGAGTGGGTCTTGGTAAAGGCTCAATGTCTGAGGCAAAGGCATCAAGGGTTGGTTGACTGCCTGTATTGACACAGGAACTGGAGAGGGTGTTAACTGCGCCTGTGACACAGCAGAATCAGGTCCAGTGGGCAGAGTCTGGGTCACTGGCAAAACAGAAATTTGAGCAGGGACACCTATGATATAGAGGGGAAAGAATCAAAAACTACAAAAAGGTGAAAATCTCTATAAACATACGTTAACATCAAGAATGCTATCCAATAGATATAGCTGGCTAAAATGAGTGTACCTAAGCAATCTAACAAGTACTTCTATATCAACAAAGGATACTCCTGGACACAAAGTAAGAAATGAGCCCGGGAAACAAGCTATGAGCCAACGTCTTCTAAGAGCAGCTCTGCCAAACATGTAAGAAACAGGGCCCTGGCACAGGGTATAAAGGGGGGTAATAAAGAGCTGGCCCAGGGCGGGAAGCATCAAACTGTGCTGCCTGTTAGTACTGAACCACCAAAGCAGCAAGAAGATAATCAGCTCAAACATCATGCTCCAGGAATTCTGAGAGCATACCTCAACAAATAATACCACCCAAATGAACTTGGCCCACCCACACTGAAAGCAGAGCAAAGCAGAGGATCACAGCTCTATTAGGCTCCAGGCAAGTAATGCTGCTCTGAGGTCAACCTCTCATACAAGAATTTGAAGACTTTGACTTGAAAGGCTTTTGTTGGTTGCCTGGTTTTTGAATTGTTCTCTTACCTGTTGCTCCAAAAGCTGCAGGTTCACTTGGCCAGGCTGGCACAGTGGCTGGTAAAGAAGGCACCACAGGAGTTAGATGTACCTCTGGAGAAACTAGAAGGGGAGCTGGATTTGACAAAGACACATGTTCTGCTGGCTTCTTCAAGAAGGGGATGGGAGTGGGGGAAAGAAAAAAACAAGAATTCAATTTTACTTAACACAAATGTTAACTAACAGATGTTCCTTGAGTTGTCTGTCTTTTTATATAACTGAAATTTTTATCTAAATTGTCTTTCTGGTCTTAGATGAACAAAAAAAAAGCACAGTAGCTAAAAATTCAACACAAATAATGCTCCTAACCAAGGGGTGCCTACCAAGACACAGAAGTCACTGGCAGAATTAGAAACAAACTTTGAGACAATTTCTTAAACACAACATTTTTAAGGCCAGGGAATCAAATCACTGAAATCACCTTGAAATTCTTAAGTTATTTAGAAAAGCTGCTCACACAAACATACCATAAAACTATATGCTATCTAATGTGAAGGATATTATCTGAAAGGCAAGAACTAAGAACTTTTTCTAGTCCTGCATTACAGCAAGACCCAAAATGCCTGCTAGAACTCGCCTTCTGCATCATATTAGAAAGTAAGGTGTTTTTTAAGTATAATTTTTTAGCTCTCTTCAGTCATTATGGTCCCTTCCTTCTATGAAACTGAAGATGCAGACAACATTAAAAGTCTTGAAAATAAAGTAGAAACCCAGTTTCTCTTCAAAAATCTAATTCTCAAGCCAACCCACCATACAAGTAACACAAGATACCAAATACTCTATGTACAGAAAACGGTGATTATAAACATTAATTCCATAAAAAACAGAACATTCTGAATTAATCAGCATCACCATAAATTACAGAAAAATACTAAATGCACCAGCAGCCAAATTATGGTGCTAGAATAAATTCCCCCATGTTCCATACAGATGCTTTCTGCTCTTAAATGATCACATACAATGGAAGAAACCAAGAGAATGGAGCATTCAATGACAAATACCATAATATACTTACTTGTTCTGCAGGAGATGGGCACTCCAATTTCTTCGACTTTGATGGTGATGAAACTCTTGCACATTTATCATCGCTAATATTCTTTGGAAGCCCCACCCAAAAAAAAAAAGTATAATTTTGTATTTCAAAGACTCAAATTCTAGGGTAATTGTGGCTGCTTTTAAAATTCACCTGACTGAACACTCTCACAACTAAGTATTTTTTTCAATTATATCTGTTTTTAACAAATACATAGCTTTGTCTGTATATACTACTGGGTAGGTTTATTGGAACGGAGCTTCGGAACAGAAAACTTTTTTTTTTTTTTTTTTTGAGTAAAACCTACTTCCCAACAATTCACAAAGGGCATCATAATACACCTTGAAGAATTGGTTATTATTTGTGAATGACTTCTCAACTGCCATCACCTCTTCCCATTTTTTCCTCTGCTTTGCTAATTCCCTAAAACATATTTATAAAATGTTGAAGCCATCTCCATCTTTTCCTTCTACTTCTTCCTGCTATACTAGCACAATATTAAAGAAAAATAAATGAGGCAATCAATGTTTAAAATGTTTACCTCCAATGTGCTTGGCTCAGGTTTTTTATCCAAGTGCATATGTCCCTGGATAGGTTCTGTAACAAAGCAAGATAAAAAGGTTGCATCAGCTCAGTCAGGTTTGGATATAAAAAAACAAAATATGAAGACAGAAAAAGCCAAGAGTATTATTTGAACCATGTTTAGTTAGTGAAAAATGTAGTTTTTGGAATAAACATTTAAAATGCTTTAGTTTGAGTCAATGTTTCTCTGCAATAGTCAAATAAGTAATATTAGGTAAACTGTTTAAAAACTTAAAAGGGGTTCTTTTCCCAGTATATGACTTTAAACCAGCACAGATTTCTAGCATCTGCTTTCAAATGATAAAATAACATACCTTTATCTTTTCGATCTTCTGTATCTATTCTCCGCCTGCTTCCCTTTCTATCACTGACATGGGATGATTTTCTCTGCACACATGAGTTGCTAATCTGAGAAGTTGACTGACCGACTGATGAGCTCTTTAAAAGAAAAAAAACCCAACATCCTGTTAGACATACCCACAAATACATAAACAAATACTTGATATATGTAATTACTCTTACTCATCATATTTCTAAGAAATCTCAAGTTTTATAGCCTTACCTCTGTATACATTCTGTAACTACAAAAGGCAGGACCTAGGGTCCACATTTAATTACTCACTTTAAACTAATTTTCTTTTTTCTAAGTCAAAAGTAAATGGACAATCGGACCTTTTGCCTAAACTAGTGGTTACACAATTCAAGGGAACTTTTATCTCCATTTCAGGAAGCTATCTTGAGCAAATTTCACTTTGCAACTTCCCCTTAATTCCTTGCGCCAAGTAGCATCCCCGTACCAACATTCCAAAGAAACTAATGGTGAACCATAGTCCTTTGTATAAATTAGTAAATACAGTACAATAGGTTTCTTATCATCAAAACACTACTGTCAGCAAATCACTTAAGCTCTGCATGAGATGCAACTTTCTCATCTATAAAACAAAGGGGCTGAAATAAGTCAGGTTTTTAAACTAAGTGATCACAGAAGGTCCTTTTCTCTTCTGGCACTCTATGAATAAATGTTTCTCACAGATAAGAAGAGGATCTCCGTCTTCTGTGGCAGGAGTTTTCTAGAAGACAAGCCTGAGTCACTATTAAATTCAAGTTAGGATCAAACTACCTAGTCTAAAAATGAGTATGAAGACCACATTTCAACAACAAAGTAATTTAAAAATCTGTCCACACATTATTATGAATAAAAGGTTAAATGATCTATAGTTTTTTACCAATGTTTGGAAAAATAACACATCTATGAGATAAATGTACTTGGCACAAAGACAATGCCTAATTCACATATGGATGTTGACATTTTTTACAGTAATTCTTAAGCTCCAAACCCTATCTCATGTTGAACTACTGTGCCAGTTTGAATGTGTTATGTCCCCCCAAATGCCGTTATCTTTGATGTAATCTTGTGTGGGCAGACCTATCAGTGTTATTTAGATTATAATTCTTTGAGTGTTTCCATGGAGATGTGCCCCACCCAATTGTGGGTGATGACTCTGATTGGATAATTTCCATGGAGGTTTTGCTCCGCCCATTCGGGCTGGGTCTAAGTTGAGTCACTGGAGCCATATAAATGAGCTGACGGACAGGGGGAACGCAGTGCAGCTGTGAGCGACATTTTGAAGAGGAGCTACACCCAAGCGGGACACTTTGAAGAAAGCACAGGAGCTACAGATGAGAGACACTTTGAAGACAGCCACTGAAAGCAGACTCGTGCTCCGGAGAAGCTAAGAGGACAAATACCCCAAGTGCAACTAAGAGTGACATCTTTGAGGAAACGCAGCCTAGAGAGGAACATCCTAAGAGAAAGCCATTTTGAAATCAGAACTTTGGAGTAGATGCCAGCCACGTGCCTTCCCAGCCAATAGAGGTTTTCCGGACACCATTGGCCATCCTCCAGCGAAGGTACCTGATTGCTGATGTGTTACCTTGGACACTTTATGGCCTTAAGAATTTAACTGTGTAAGCAAATAAACCCCCTTTTATAAAAAGCCAATCCATCTCCGGTGTTTTGCATTCCGGCAGCATCAGCAAACTAGAACAACTACTATATGAGACCAGCTATTTTCAAGTGAGCTCCTCAGCTCTCAAAAGGCCAGAAGCCAGAGAACTGTGTAGGGAGCTTTAATGTGTTATACAAACACCTTTCCATAACATTCCATTGTTTATTTAATCTACTGCTAAGAAAAAGTATCCCATGACCATTCTACATGACAGTTAATTTGGGTATCACTTTCCAATACTTAAAACATCATATGCACAAGATCAGACCCACGCCCTAGAATGAATTAGGTACCCTTCCATGTGATTCCAGTGAACCCTCAGAGAGTATTTACTTCACTCTACCTGTGTTCCCTTCTGATATCCCCAATGACTTCAGAACCCTGAAGGCAGAGAACATTTCTTTCATCAGAGAAGCATCAAACGCAGCATTGTGTCTGGCACTCTGAGCAAGGGCAAAGTCATAGGGTTACATGTTCTACAACCTCCAAAAAAAAAACACTCATATTTATCAAGTCTCATGTGATTAATAAGAAAAATGAAAATAGTTCCCTGATTTTATATATGTATCTTGTAAAGGATTAACTGAAATTTGAACCTCTAGCAAAACACACCTTTTGGCTCAAAAGAAAATACTAGACTAGAAGTGAGCAAACCAATTTACTTGCCTCAACTCTGCCACAAAACTAGTAACATCTCTAGGCCTCATCTCCTCATGTAAAATGTGAAAAGCAGGGAGATCATGTTGCTCTTTAAGGTACCTTTCAGTTTAGAAATTATTAGTCTACCAAAAGAAACAACATTAATAGAGACTTCTAAACATTAACTTTTAAATCTATTTTTATACATACGGAAAGGGCTGGGAAAGCCTGTTCATCTCTGTTCTGAATCTCATAGAGCAAACGAGATTCTTCTATAGCTTGCTTCTCTCTGCGCTCCTCTGGAGAGAGGCCGAAATAGTTAGATTCTCGACTTGTGTGATCAAAATCTTCAGGTCTCTCACGATCAGTTTTTCTATCAAATAAAACATTTTTGTCAGAAAAATCAAAATGACAAAAAATAGAATACCTAAAATAAAATAACCTATTTTGCAATACTAGGCTAACTTGGCTACACTGTGACATTATAAAACTTTTAGTGCCTGATTAGCACATTTAGCAAGTAGAATTTCCTGTACCATTAGATTACATTTGAGTCAAGAAGGAAAACAAAACAGAAAAGAATAATTCACTCCCTGCCAGATGATCCAGAAATAACTGAGATTTTTTACTTTTCATCAGGGCAGAAGTTTAAGCACTATATATAGTCTTTATGCTATATTCTAATACTTTCATAAGAATTCACTTTTAAATGAAAGGGAAAGCTATTAATTTAAGTCCCAAAAACATTCTAATTTTCTGTTCTAACCAGAACCATTCTCCTGCTTACTGATGACACTACCAAAGGAGATGAAGAGCTGAAAGCTGAAAATAAGAAAAATTAATTTTTGATCAATTTTAGGTACCAGATTGGATACTAACTGCATAGATAAGACTGCTGCCATTCTGAATACAATTTTGGTCAAAGAAGGACGGCAAGAAATTCAATGAATGGAATTTAATAGTCTGCAACACAACCCTAACATGTTTATATGGCTTAAACCTATTAAAGGTAATACAAATATCATTACCACCATGTCTAAGAGTCCCACAACAGTACAAAATGAATATCCAAAAATCCACAGGAAAAATGTCTGACACAGTACCAAGAGCTATAATTCACCTGAAAAGAGTGAGAGGGACAGTATGATAACCATCCAATTTTATTTTTAGCTCTGAAATAAAGAATAGCCATTTCATGTCCTCGGACGGTCCCACTTATAATAACATCCTAATTTCAAGAAGGCAGGTGTCAACTCCAATGGTTTACTGAAGAAGCAAATGGAGGAGCAAATTTGGACCCTCCTGATATAGATCAGACCTTCTCAAATTCCAAAGATAGGTAACTCCATAAAGTACTTGGCAAGTGCCAGGAGTCTCTGGAAAATTAACACCACCTTACCATGTCACCTATCCTCCAAAAAAAAATCACCGCTACTGGGCATTTTTCTTCTTAACCTTGCTTGCCACACACAGATAGAGAAGAGATGTTCAACAATGACACTGCTATCATTTTCAGGACTTGCACATCCACATTAATGAAAGCATACATGGCAATTCTGCTTGGTTTTTGTTTTACTTTATTTTCCAAAGGAAAGGACAATATCGATGAGGAAGAAATTAAAAAGTTAAGACGCCATAAAGGTCTTTTGCTCAGCATTACAAGGAAACCCAGGTCTCTTTTAAGTAGAATTCAAAACTAATGTTTTAAATATTAAAATACAGTCAAGATACAGCATTCTAAGTGAAGTACACCAGAAACAAAGGCAAACATTATAATACCTCACCAATATGGACTACCTACAATCTGTAAACTCAGAATTGAATCTTAGAGCACAGCCTAACAGGGGAACGATTATTGTATTAGTCCCTAGATTGTAACCTCTACAGCAGTCAAATCTATTTCTGAACTGTAATGGCTATCGCCAAACTCTGAGATGCTGATCCCTTTGTGTATAACCTGATTGGCCTCTGGGACGCTGGGTATCTGTGTGACACATGAAACTCAGAGCTAGAGCTTGGCAGATATGAATGTTAGTTGCTGTATGCGCTAATACTATCAAAAAAAAAAAGCTGAAAAAGAACCCAGACTTCAAAGAGAGATATGAATGAAGCAGATCTGGTTAAGATTAGGGTAAATAGGGCCAAAGGGTAAAGGTCAAAACTGTATGTTAAAACTTCAACTTCCATGTGAAACCAAGGGAAGAGATGTTTATTTGGTGCAGGATCTATATTTTCTAAATGATATAACTTCTACAGTCAGTTTGTTCAAATACCATAATTACCTGGAACTTTGAATAGGAAGAGAGATATGGTAGGTTTGTATAGGTTACAGTGAAATAGCGACATATCCCAAAGTAATTTGGGCAGAAAATAAAAATATATATGCAGGGCTCCCCTAAGGAGCTGGGGGAAAATGCGGAAGTGTTGGACTTCCTCACCTGGATTGCTGCCGATGTTCTCAGAAATATTGAGGACTGGCGGTCTGGTATGCCAAGCCCTCTATCTTGGGGCTTGCCCTTATGAAGCTCATTAATGCAAAGGAGACTAAACTTGCTTATAATTGTGCCTAAGAGTCTCCCCGAGTACCTCTTGGGTGCTCAGTTGTGGCCCTCTCTCTCTAGCTAAGCCAACTCAGCAGGTGAACTCACTGCCCTCCCCACTACGTGGGACCTGACTCCCAGGGGTGTAAATCTCCCTGGCCCCACAGGATATGACTCCCAGGGATGAATGTGGACCCGAAAGCATAGAATTAAGAACATCTTCTTGACCAAAAGGGGGATGCAAAATGAAATGAAATAAAGTTTCACTGGCTGAGAGACTTCAAATGGAATCGAGGGGTCACTCTGGTGGACATTCTTACACACTATATACATACCACTTTTTAGGTTTTAATGTATTGGAAAAGCTAGAAGTAAATACCTGAAACTATCAAACTCCAATCCAGTAGCCTTGAGTCTTGAAGACAATTGTATAACAATGTAGCTTACAATGGGTGACAGTGTGATTGTGAAAACCTTGTGGCTCGCACTCCCTTTATCCAGTCTATGGATGGATGAGTAGAAGAATGGGGACAAAAACTAAATGAAAAATAAGGTGGGATGGGGGAGATGATTTGGGTCTTCTTTTTTACTTTTGTTTTTTATCCTTATTCTTATTCTTTCTGGTGTAAGGAAAATGTTCAAAAATAAATTGGGGTGATAAATGCACAACTAAGATGGTACTGTGAACAGCTGATTGTACACCATGGATGACTGTACGGTATGTGAATATATCTCAATAAAACTGAATTAAAAAAATAGATTGGGGTGATGAATGCATAACTATATGATGGTACTATGAACAGCTGATTGTACACCATGGATGACTGGAATGTGAATATATCTCAATAAAACTGAATTTAATTGGAAAAAAAAAATACAGTCAAGATGAAGTTTAACAGGTTTAAGCCATTTGGATCCACCAAAGTTATTAGCTATAAAATTCTAATTCTATAAAATTTTACTAGATTAGAAATAAAACTTTACCTTCCATATTCAATAATCATCCATTTTTAAATTTGTTTTAATATTAGTAAAATTCATTCTCACACTCACAATGGAGAAGGCAATCTGTAACTGCAAATACCACTAAGTTCCTATGTAATGTCATTATGTCAAAAATTCTCTAAACCTTCATGTCTGTGTATTACCCTCTGCCTCATTAAGTACCATCAAGTGTTTTATGTAGCAAATAATATAAAATAGCTAACACATAAAAGAAAAAAGGATCCTATTAAGACATTTCACATTTGTCAAGCGTTCTACCAATTCTGAGGAAACTGGAGTCAACAACACAGAAACACACTGGATGGAACTTTGATTTGTGGTAAACAAAAATATTTAAGTTAGCCATTTAATAGTTTATTTGTGTTTTCTTTTTTAATCTTTAATACACTAAAGAGTACCCTGATGTTCAAGGAAAAAAGTCTCTGTTCTCATTTATCAAAAAAATGACTTTATTAAAGAAAAATCTTTCTGCCTTATTATCGTTCTATGGTTACTTTATATTTTAAGTTTTCCAAAGTTAACATTCAAAAGAAGTTAATCCTCTTAGGTACTTTGCGTGCGGTGGATAAGTTCCCACCAGATACTAATGGAGTCTGGTCACTGTCCACATAAAAGACTTCAGCCACAACTAGAGGATTAGTGGTTCCCATTCTGTCTGTTGAGAGAGGCAACATGCAATGGGCCTGAGCACCCCTGTACACTGTTGCTAAGTATGCCAAGAATGCAAGACCCTGACCACTCTTTTTCAGGTCTATTCTCAGCCTTTTTTTGCAGTTAGAAACCTTGAGAGATGAAGCAATGTCTTCCTTCCAACTGATTTTTAATCATTTACTGTCAACAGAGCAAACTTTTAAAAACTTATGAACATTATGAATATACATGTATTTCCTACACATGCATAAAGTATCCCTGCAAGGATACAAGAGAGTGTTAACAACAGATGCCCATGCAGTAAGAAACTAAACAACTGGAAAAACAGGGATAGGAAGGAAAGTTTAACACAAAAAATTAGTATCTTGAATTTTGAATAGGAATGTTTCCTATTCTAAATATTTTTTTAATTAATGGATTTGAAATGATAATATTGATAACACGTCAGTCTAAGAAAAAATTTTAAGCACACTTCCAAGAAAGCAGAATCCCCAAATGCCAGAAATGAAGGAACTAAAGGCCAGAGCTTGGCAATCACACAAAGTGATGCTAGAGCTCTTCAGGAGATTGAGGAGAGGGCACTTACACAGGAAGGCATTGGTCTCAGTAACCCAGGGAGGCTCTAGTGCACACAGAGGCAGAGCCATAGGTTTGCATGAAGAAGACAGCCTCAAGATTCCCTCCAAAAAAATCTCCTTCAAAGGGCTATAAACTCAGTGGAAAGGGAGATTAGGGAAAAAATTAATTCCACAAAGCTCAGGGAAATTGTGACACAGAATATCTGTCCCTGCGTATTCAGTCAGAATGCTGGTAATTCATAATTATATTAACCTAAAACATACAATATTAGAGCCATTAATACAATCAATCAAAACTTAACAGAACAAAGAAAACCAACAATTTTGGCTGATTTAAATTCTTGTACAAAGAGGACTATCCTCAGCCTCCAAGGAATTAGGAATGCAATTTGGAATCCAGTTTTTAACAAGTTACAAGCTACCAGAAAAGACCTCCCAAATCACTAAGTTGAAAAACTTAGTCAAAAATAAAGATCTCTTTTCAACAAAATAACTTTGATTTGTTTAGGGAATGATAACTGATATCCTCACGTGGTGTTTTATCAACAATGCTTAAAATACTATTCTCTAAACAACTATATGAACAAAAAGTTGTAATGACTATCTAAATAAGTGTAATGTGGCAAATAAAACAAATGTCTCTAACTTGACATCTTGCATTCAAGATTACCTTATAATTTGGGAGGGTGTCCTACTAAGATTTTTGTGCTCACTGGAGGATTTCTGAGACTGTGACCCTGGAGAATGACTAGAGAATGCAGGTTGTCTCATTCCTGAAGGATTCTGTAGTCGAGGAGGTAGTGCTGACGGGGCTTTTGTTGGCTTGCTTGGATTCTTTGGCCCTCTATAATCCATGTCTGTGAGAAGAACCCAAAAATATTTCATAATTTTATTATTATAAACAATCCCAAGTACCACCATCCCTAACCACACTCAACCCCACCCCCCAAAAAACAGTAACTTTCCTACCAGAATGGAAATTTTGAGTAGAAGCAGATGTTTTTTTCATCTTCTTCCCTGACACTGTATTCCAGCTTTCTGAGGGAGGTGGTTTGAGGTTCTTCAGTGATTGTCTTCAAAAGGGAAAAAGACTTGTAACAGCTTAAAGTACTGCTGGTAAGAATATCTACTTAAGTATTCCACAAAAAAGTACTTTATTTTCAACTTACATAAGCTAAAATTTTTCAGTTTTAGTTCTTATGTTAAAATCAAATTAGAATTTAAGTACAAACAGCATTTAGCAACCAGAAATAATTCTAATCAAATTAGATAACATAAATCAAAATCGTATTTTCTAATTTAGGAAGACATAAAATTAAAAGGCTATAATCACAAAGCAAAATGGGTATTATGTAAATAACTAATGATTATTAGTCTGGTTAGAAATGATAATAGTATTACAGTTAAAGTAGGGAAATAAAGTCCTCATTTTGTTACAGACACATACAAGCATCTATGAGGGAAACGGTGATGGCTGGGATTTGCTTTGAAATATTCCAGCTCCACCCTCATTTAAAAAACAAAGTGCCAGAGAGAATAAATTAGAAACGACTGCCAAATACTGTTAGTTGATGAAACTGTGATCATTAGATTGCAGTTCACTGTACTATCCTCCTTACATTTGTTTGAAATTTTCCATAATAAAGTTTAAGGTGTGATTTATCACCTTTTTCTCTAAGTAAAGGCAGCAGCAACTGAAACAAAAAGCGCCCTAAACTGTTTAACAGCAAACAAACCGTAATATTTTACTACTCCATCTGATAAACATTTACTGAATACTATCTATATGCAGTGCAGCACTGAATGAAATTAGAAATGAATATGGTCCAATGCCCTCCAGAACTACCACTGTTTATACAATCCCAAACCGCCTTTGTGAAGAATGGAACATTTTAAACAGCAAGCAATAAAACAAGTATTTTTATTTAAAATATGCCAAAGTGTAAAGCATTAAATTTGAACTCAATTTAAAGTATTTTTTTCTAAAGATCTAAACAAATATATTTTCTACACATAGGAAATATTTTTCATTGAATTTGCAAATACACAGGGCAATTCAGAGACTCATGATTACATTACACTAAATGGAAGAGTCAGTAAATGCCTTAGTTGAAGAATAGTACATACTTCTTTCCAAGTTCTTCAACCAAAACTGGTCCGTTCTCAGAGTAAACCCCTTGAATGTCTGCATTAGAAAATTTTCCATTGTGATCTAACCTAACCTGTAGAACAATTCCAGAAAGAAAGTCAGACACTTGCTTCCTGTGCATTATTGTTCAGTTTTCTAATTGTTATTCTGTTCTCAATTAAAGAGAAAATAAGTGTGTACATGTAAAAAGCAAAGCCAAGTTAAAAAGGGTATACAAAATAAGTCTATCTCCCCTGACCTCCCAGACAAACTTCTGCATCTCTCACTAAAAGAAAGAAAACAGCTTTTTCTTATTCTTCCTAAGTTTTCTAAATAGTTAAAGAAGTAGGAGCACAATTTATTAGTCTCCAAACAAGAGAGGCAGCATGGCCTGGTTCTGAATGCAGGGCTTTGGCACCATACACCAGAATTCCAGGCCTGGCTTACCAGCAGTAAGTAAACTTACCTTGAGTAAGTTACTTAAAAGTCTCACACATTGGCTTCCTTGTAGGCAAAATAGGGCTGATAATATCGCCTACATCATAGGACACCTGAAGAGGACACCAACTTGCACATGGCAACCACTCGACCAGAAAGCAACTATTATTATAATTATCTTCCGTTTTTCCAAAGGAAAAATGAATAGTAAAAATATTTAACTGTGACCTTTTTCTCCTTAAAAAAAGATTCATCATCTGTTCTCTAACATACAATCGGAATTACCCAATTGCCAATTACGACGAAAGAGAAAGACTTCAGGTTTCTTCCAAAAATCAAATTGTACACACTGAATAATGCAGCTGCCAATCAGTGCACTAGGAACACAATGTTTTAAACAACCCCCTACTTTTATTAGTAGTTGAAAGTCCTCAAGCTGAGGGTTCATTCTTCATTAATCCCAACAGGGCATTTTGCATACCTCCCCTCAAGAGTTTAACAATAAAAAGAATTTTTCTAAAATTGTTATCAACAGTTTAAATTACATCTTACACGTTTACCTGAGTAAACAAAAGTCACCTCTGAGTCATCAGTTTCCATAATTAAAATCTCAACTAAGTTTTATCCAAGTGAAATGATCAAGTAGTAGAAATAAACAAAATATTCTAAAAAAGGAAAACTAAAACAAGTATCTGCTTTACCGTCTACAATATCAACAGCGCCTACTTTACCAATGGCAACTTCAAACCTCAAAGGAAATATGCTTGATTATAATAACACAATTTTAACAATGCAGCATGAAATATAGAATAACACAATTTTAATGATGCAGCATTGAAAATAATCTCTTCTCTACTGGTGGGGATGGGTGGGGAAGGGTGTTTAAAGCCCTCAATTTACTTTCAAGTTTCCCATTTCACTACAGTAAAAGTTCTACAAACCGTTCTAAGATTAGAGCACATTTCTGACAATTCCGTAAGAAAGCACCCAAAATGAATCATATCCTCTTCCTCCTCTCCTTTTAAAGACCTAAGAATCAGAATATTGTTAAATGTTCTTAAAGTAAAGTCTATCACTGACGTCCAAGACATAATCAGATACTTTTCACAAAGGAAATGAGTGCTTCCTCCATATTTCAAGAAGAAATTTTTAACAATCATTACTTTAAAGTAGTTTAAAAAAGGATGACACTTTTCAATAGAGAGCATTTTTGACAAAAATTATTTTCCATATGACAATATTATTTCTGTTTTTGGACACAGTATTTTTTCATAAACAAAGATCAGAAAGGGGACCTTGGAAATTATCTAATCCAGAGTTTCTCCAACCTTAGCAATATTGACATTTTGGACCAGGTTAATTCTTTGGTGATGGACTATCCTTTGCATTATAGGAAGATTAACAGCATCCCATACCAGCAACACACCCCCTTTCCCAGTCATAACAAACAAAATGTCTCCAGACATTGCCAAATGTCCCCCAAGGGTGTCAAAATCCCTCCTGGTTGATAACCACTGATCTAATCTTTCCCTTTAACAATTAGCTACTCAGTACCAAATAATAGCTTATTTAAAGTAAATGGCAAGACACATTTTATGGTTCACTCTCCTCCCTCAAGCCAACAGGAAAAAAAAAAAATACACATTTATCAGAATTTTCCAGGACAACTCCTTTCATAAACAGAACAAAACAAATTGACCTATACAATCAAACTGAATCAATTTCAGTAAATTATGTGCCAAACTGTAATGAAAATACCTAAAATGTTGTTACTTTTTTGAAACAAGTAATATCAAAGGTGAATTGTTTTTAAAGAACATGTGAAAGGATGCCATAGTTTTAGATACATACAATTTAGTAATGCATTCAAATGTGTCAAAAGCTAATATAACAATTAAAACATATGATAATGCATAATAAATGTATTCTAAAATCCTAAAACAACACATCCAAATGACTGTTTTCTTTGGTTCCTATTAGAACAAACAAGACTTTAAGTAAAATCTTTTCTTCCTTTATACACATCACTTACTTGGCATTTTTCTCCAACTTCATACTGTAAACCAGCAGCGACAGAATAATCATGTTTTTGTTGAGCTGTAAACAGTAACAGTATAACATTAATTGGACTTAATTATTTTCAAGTGCCACAAAATCAAACTTTTAGGAAATGCATTGATTTTAACTGACCTTGTTTAGACTGCAGCCAAATTTCATATTCCACATTTCTATAGACTGCTGGATTGAGCGACTTAAGAACCTTTCTAGACAAAGAAAGGCTAGTAGAGTTCCTATTGTTCTTTAGGTGCTAAACAAACAAACCAACAAACAAAGCCAGGAAGTATAATTGACACAGAAATGCTTTTAGAACATTGTCGTTTGAGATATGTGTAAAAGTAAAGGGAAGAAAAATAACTTCAAAAATTAGAAAGTTGCCAAGAAATTCTACTAGATGATCCTGACTCAACTGAAAAGGTACCAGAAGAGAGAAAAATATTTATGACTATATATTCATATGCTTTTATATATTGAAGGAACTAGTTAAAACCATTTAAATAAAATACCTGATTGCCTGAAAGAGTTTAAATCCATTCACATCATTAACAGCGGTAGTTTTACTCCTGAAAAAAAAAAAGTTACATTAATACATGAAAACAAAAAATGTATTTGTATGTAATTACCTTTTAACCTCACATAAAAATCCCTAAAGCCAGAGCTGCCCTCCAAAATGAGCCCATATAAGTTTTAGCACAAGTGTATAGATATATGGATTTATATGCTTACACTTATAATGTACATGAGTGTGTATACTTATATATTTATAAGATATTAAGTTGAAGACTTTTATTATCAGTACTTTCTACTGGCGTAACCATCAACAAGAAAATAAAAATGGAAATCAACTGGAATGTAGGTGCGCAGAAATTTCAATGTAAAAATTTCCTTTCAATATTAAAGTGAGGCCCCATTAAACAGAACATTCCAACAAAATCACTTAGCTATCTAAAAAGGATTCAACAAACACTACCTAATCAAATAAAACTAAGGAACTGACATCACCTTTTGAATTTATCATAGTATGCATACCTACACACCATACTCTCATTCATTCAACAATTATTTGTGTGCCTACTGTGTGTAAGAGGCACTATATTAGGTGTTGTAGTCTAGGAGTGAACCAAACAGAGGAAATCTCTGCCCACATGAAATGTACAATCTAGTGAGAGTAAATACAAACTAAATAAGCAGTGTGTTAAATGCTGGCTAAGCACTATGGGGGGGGGGGTAGGAGTGACAATACTAAGACGCAGGCTGAAACAATTAAAAGGGGGATGAGGTAAGGCCTCGCCAAGATGACTTTTGAATAAAGAAGTAAAAGTGGTGAGGGAAATGCAAGTGATAAGACACTGAGGTGAGAAGGCAGCAGAGGGAAATGCAAGTGATAAGACACTGAAGTGGGAGAAAGTCGGACAAAGAGACTGGTGACGATGGAACAGGGTGAAGATGGAACAGAGTGACGACGGGTTGGGTGGGAAATGAGGTGACCTGACTTGCACCTAAAACGTGTTCTTCCGTCCTACAATTCATTCTTAATAATCAATCCCTCATCTTCGGCACAATCACCAAGTCTAAATGCAATAATACATAAGAGACTCCAACTATCTAGACTCTAGACTAGAACATCATCCATAATTTCTAATACTTGAGACTAACCAATATGAATGCTTTTAAAAGAATCCAGGAACAAGAATACAGTGACATCCTTGGTCTTCCCTTATCACTACCCTATGCCTATCTTGCCACGGTTATACAGCATTCTTTTCCCCAACTGAACTCTTGTTCTCCCTAAACCAGACATGACATGAATAAAAAGAAATATTAATAATGCAAGAACTACAACAGTATAAAAAGAACTGAGCATGATAATGAGTTCACCTTCCTGCACACCTTCTCCACCTTCCCTGTTAAACTTCAGCTCGCAATCCTCCAGGCTGCACTTTACCTGTTTCACCTACCGACTGCCATCTCAGATCCACAGCAGCAGAAACAGAAGAACACGTGCTAGAAGTTTCCCCCACCCAACCACAGGTAATAAGTTAGAATAAGCTAGTCATTCTCTCTTCCAACTTCTACTAGTCAATGACAAGTCTTAATCAGACAGTTGCCTAGAGGGCAACCATGGAACAGAATTTTTTCTGTGCAAAGTTAAGTCGATTCAAGGACTGAATTCACAACAGCACACAGATTCTTAACCTAACTGACTCCAGTTAGGAAGAATGGAGTCAATCAAATTTGAATCACACCCAGATTCTAACCTAACTGACTCAAGTTAGGAAGAAATGGAGTCAATCAAATTTTGAATCAGGATCAGAAAATTTAGTTCAACAAGGGCCTGGGAATCAAAGCTCAAAGGAGATATATTTTTTAAAGTATTAATTCAATAAAGAATTAGATATCCTAAGGCTTAAATTACATTGCTGTCTCTAGTTTCACAATGTGTAATGCCAAGTAGGATATTTTCATACTCTCAAACAGGAGGAATAATACTTATACTTCTAGTTTCACTAGGAAGGTAATAAGGTTAGTTGCTATAAAATATATGTACAAAGAGTAAACTTCCTAATGATGGTAACAACTAACACAGGCTGAACACTACTGTCATGGAACTAGGCTATGCACTTTACACGTTATCTCATTTACTTCTCATGAATTCTCCCCTTTGGGGAAACACTATATCCTTGCTTTACAACTAAAGAATTGAGGCTTCTTAATGAATTTAAATAACTTGTCCCAAGTCTAGTTACTTAGCAGAAGCCAGGACTGAAACCATGAATGGATGTCAAAGAGCCCGAAGTACTAACCACTACCCTACACTTCTTGTGTAGAAGAGAAAAATAAGCCTCCAAAATTAAGGTGGTGTTTATTCACAACCTAAACAGAGGCATTATCTAAAGTTGTTTACACATATATACTCCAACTTGGGACTTTTGTTATCTACAAATAAAAAGGGAGGCATTATCCAAGAAAGAAAACAATAAAAGTCAAGGAAATCCAAAATGACCATTTTAATCGTCACTGGACATGTAAACAATTGACGAGTTAACTTAAAAATTTTACAATACACACATATAGGCACAGCCAATCTCTATGCTCCAGACTATGTATCTTGATTACAGAGAAACAGATCCTCATCTACCAAAAACATCAGCTTTCAAAAGGAAACTGAATAGTACCATAACAGAAATCAGGTAAAACTAGTGGCAGAAATAATGAAACTTCTACTGCGGATCACTATATTTTATGAATACCATAATACTTTAATATATGAGACAATTCCATGCAGAAAAATAAAGACATTTTAGGATTTAAAATCATTCTTCTTCTTCTTTTTTTTTTTTTTAATTAGAGAAGGTGTGGGTTTACAGAACCATCATGCAGAAAATGCAGGATTCCCATAAACCACCCTATTAACACCTCGAATTGCTGTGGTAATTTGTTACAATTGACGAAAACACATTTTTATAATTTCACTATTAACCATAGTCCATAGTTTAACCTAAATTCATTCTTACTTGCAACTGTCATCCTCTGAATCTGATATTTCACTGTCGTTGATGGTTTCATCATCTACCTCAGTGGTGTCTAGTCCCATCAAGATTTTACTAACATCAGTTTTAAATACCTTCTCATACAGCAATTCATAAAGGAGAGCTGCAATTAGTAAAAGAGATTTTATGCAACATTAACTACAGGTATTTTTTTTTAATAGGAACAGAGCATAAAAATGAGATTGTCTATTGTCAGGCTTCTAAAATCCTAACTGGACACCTGCCAACATCTTATGGGCAGTAACACAATTTATATCAGAAAGCTGCCTAGACAACAATTAGAATTTCTTTCTGTGCAAAGCTATTAGTTCAAGATCATTACATAAAATATTGCCCTTCTTAAAATTAACAACAGAAAAAGGTATCACAACCATGAAGCAAGTGTGATAATGGGGAAAGCTAAACATGAATAGTGAGCAATTACTATATCCCATGCACTGTGCCAATAAAGCACTTCACACTTCCATATTTAATCCCAGCACAGCGAAGTATTATTATTGTGGTTGTATAGATGAGGAAAATGAGACTCAGAGATGTAATTATATAGCCTGCCCAAACTTAAAAGAGGGCCTTGGATGGAAAACACTAAAAAAACATTAGGACTGCCAGAATAAGGAACATGGTATACTACAGAGAACACGAGACGACAAGTCAGATCTAGTCTTAGCTTTTACACTAACTGCTATCCTTCACCTCAAGTTTCTCTAAAACAAGAGGATGCTTGGCTAAATAACCCAGCTCTGCATTTTATAAAATCTTGATAATTTTTTGTAAGGGATTAAAAAAGCAGCCACTGAAGGAAGCATATTTAAACACTTTTGCTGCTTAAGGAAAAACAAAAAACTCCAGCCCTAAAAACATGGAAAGATATTTTATAAAAAATCTGAAAACACACTACTTGTGAATTCCAGGATACTCATTTGGTATTATTATAATGAGATGTATGAAAACAAGTACACTAAGACCTGATGAACAATGAGCACCTACCCTTCTAAATGAGTGCCCAAAGGGATCACCTCCTCAGAGACCACCTTTCTTCCAGATTTTGGAAGGCCCTGAGAGGTACAGGGAAAGGCTGGTTCCATGAGCTTTCCTTCCCAAAGCTGAAACATCCATACTTGAAAAACGGGGGGAAGGGAGAGCACAGAGCCAAGAATACAGCTAAACTTCCCTAGCTCTAAATGGATGAATTAATTTAAAGAAACAATTTGCATTTCACATATATTTACTGGTTACTCCTAGGCTTAAGAACAAATTAAAAATCTGTTATATGAGCAGCACTACTGATTTACATGAATAATTTGTGCTTTGTCAAGATAGCTGATAAAGAAAATCAAGGTAGGAAGGGTCATTACTCTTCTACAGCAACAGTTCTCATTTGGGTAGGGGAGAGATTTTGCCCCCTCCACCGCCCACCCCAGAAACATTTGGCAAAGTCTGGAGATATTTTTTGATCATCACAGTGGGGGGAGAGGAGAAGGGTGCTACCAGCATCTACTGGGTAGAAGTCAGGGATGCTGCTAAACATCCCATAATGCACAGGACAGAACCACACAACAAATAACTACCTGGCCCAAAATGTCAAAGGGCCGAGATTAAGAAACCCTGCTCCAGAGACAAATGCAATCAAATGCCTAACTTGCTCAGTCATTTGAATTTTCAAGCTATACATTAACAAGCTTTAAAAATACACAGAAATCCTTATTACTGAAATTCCTGGAAGAAAAAAAAATTGCATTTTCAAGTCAAATTTTAACTCCGTTTTTTCCTATTGAAAAAGTTTTTATAATGGTATTAATATTTTTGGTAACCTAATTGTTAGAAATATCTTTCATGTTAGACAGAAGACTTGTTTGCATTAAGGCTGTATAACTTCAGAATATAATTTCCTATATAAACAGGAATAATACTTACACTGACACATAGCAGAACTATCTTTATACTTTATTGGATAGACAATATCATAATGATTTCCATTTGAAAAACACAGTAATACCTAAAAAGGAAAAAACACACATTTCAGCCCTTCATAACAAGACATTTACATAGCAACATGTTTCCATTGCTTCTGTATTATCAGTAGATAATCTCCAAATAGAGTAATTATTTTAGAAGCAACCTAAAGCTCCAACATGGTCACCTGTGGTACATCCTATGCTGAAATGTTATGCAGTCAATAAATCAAAAGGTTCTTAATGACTTGGGGAAATGTTTATGGGCTTATGAAAAAGACACAATTAATGAAACAATGTGATTTCAACTCTTTAAAGAACAAGAGAGCTAAGATACTGGGAAAAAAAACATATACCAAAACCTGATTAATGCCTACTTCTAAGCAAGGAGAATCAAAGGTAAATTTTTCTTCTGCTGCTTTACAGTGTGTCCAGTTCTTTCTAAATAGTCAATTACTTATGCAAAGAGAAATGCACTAGATTTTGTTTAAAATATGTTGTATTCCAAAAATTGTACCAGAAAGGCCAGATCCAGAGGAAAGCCCGCTGGAAAGTCCCACCTCATTAAGGTAGTATGTGTTTCACTCTGTTCCCCTCCTTTTTACCATCATTAGCATGGTGACACACAAGTCACTCAACTTGGCCTGCATGATTCCAAAAAGCCAATTAAAACAAAGTTCTCGTATAATGAATCAGTAGAATTTTTCTTTTTCTAGGCTTCACAAAAACTTCCCATTCTTACTGCTTTGTGACTGGTTAATATAATAACACTTCAGTGAGGGAATCATCTTTTACATTGGGAAATATGAGTACCAACATATTCATGGATGCCATGGTAGAATCTATTTTCACAAGTTATTTTACTATTTAATGTTTATATCCACTAGTGTCATACCAAATTTTTTCCTCTACTGAAATGTTATGAAAGCATTCAAAACCCAGTGATTTGTAGCAGAAAAACACACAAAATATGATTCAATTAAAAGTTGATAAAAAAATTTATTACTAGGAACTTGAAAAGATTAATAGGAACTTTTTAAAAGCTCAGAACAACATAACATTCATGTAGTAATCGTTCCAAACAGTCACTTAAGTATTAGAGCTTAGATAGTCAAGCTGGCAATCAAATGGTTATTTTACTTGAATCCTTTAGAGATGTTTAGAAAAATTCTTACCTTTTCAGGAAAATTATTTTCAGTTACTTGTGAAGGAGAAACATTTGGCTCCTGATAAATTATAAAATCTTTCCTGAAAATAACATTTAGAAATTATTTCTGATGGAATATACTCCATGAATTTAGATTTAATAATCCATTCATTTGTCAAGTGCTGATATGTGCCAGGCAATGTGTTCTAGGTGCTGGAAATATAGCAGTAAATAAAAGATAGTAATGAAATAACCAAGTTGTAAAATAGCTAAGTAAAAGTATCTTTTTTAAATAAAAATTAAAATATAAGTTGAACATTTATAACTTCAGATATAATTCTAAAAGACCTCAGAAACCACAGAAACTGTGAAGATGAAATTAACAAAGGCATCTTAAAAGATGACGCAAAGTATTCATCTGCTACCTGTACTGAGCAAAGCAGTAAAATTGAATAATATGGCGTTTTAGTTCTGTTCTAGTGGCCATTCAATCTACAAGCCCTGAGAAAGTGAGAAATCATTTTTGTATAAAGTTGGTTAGTGTATATGACATAGCCTGGAAAATATTCTGTACCCCTTTCCAAAAATATTTTGAGAATTAAAATTCTAAACCTTCACGTATCTAAATGTCAAAATCTAATGTATGCGATTAAAAAACTAAAAACTTAGAAAAGATGCTTCAAAACCAAGTGTATAAAATGGCTTTGCTATTTTAACATTTTTAGGATAATGGAATATACTAATTTCCCAATGATTTTTTTTTTCGTTTACTTAAGTTATTACAGTGTTTACCTGTACATAAGAGAAAGGGCACTTATTTCCACTTGTCCAACCCATTCCTGTATTGAAGAAAAAAACAGGGTGGCATATAACTGTCTCGTACTTTTTTACAATATACCTCTGCTAAAAAGTTATTAGTATTGTCAATATTATAAAAACATTCATATAAAACAGGCTGCAATACATAGTCAGGAGTAATTTAAGTCTCCATCCCAAAAATCCTTGGTAGCAGGCTAGAATGACAGCTCATATTGGTATGGTAAGACCACCGGAGTAGCTTCTGTGAGCTGAGAATATACTAAAGGCAATGATAAACACAGTCTTTCAACCTAGCACCCATGACAGAGCCAGGCACACAGTATGTGCCCAAAAAAATGAATGTTGAGCAGAAGAATTCAGGAATCAGAAGGACAAGAAAGAGCAGGTTTCTTCTCTTCAGAGTAAATCAAAACGCAAAGAGAGGAATATCCCAGCAATCATTTCAAAATAAGGTAGAATCCCAAAGGGAGTCACTTTAAGCCTTTCTGGAAGGGAAATGGCCAATTGATGTCAAAATTTAAAATGTCTATATACTCTCTGACCCAGCAATTCAACTTCTATAAATCTATCCTAAAGAAATATTTCATATATCCACGAAAGTAAATGTATATAAACAAAGGATGCTCACTGTAGCTATTTGTAAAAGTTAAAAACAACCACCCAACTAAACAAACAAAACAGAAACCCTAGGATTCTACCATTAGTTAAGTTACAAATAATTTATGGTTTATCCACACTATGGGACATCACACAATCAGTGAAAAGAATGAGGTATACCCATCTGAACTAAATTGGAAAGATCTCTCAGACTATTAAGTTAAAAGAAACAAGTCACAGTAAAATTGGTATAAAAGAAAAAGAAGGGGAAGAGAAGGATGCATCACAAATTCCTGACAGTGGAGAACAGAGAGTTCAAGATGGGGGAAATGAAGTATTTTCATCCTTCATTCTATATACATCTATATTTTTTAATCTTTTGTCAAGAGAATGTATTTCTACATTACTTGTGAAATTAGTAAAGAACACCAAAAATCACTAAAAACATTGAGCTATGATAAATGAATGCTGTCACTTTTTCCTTTAAAGAAAAAACATGAGATAAGGAAAGAATCTTAGACCATATTTTGGTCTCAAACAAAGGCAATCTTTCCCCAAGAGACTTTTCTTTTTAATAGCTCTTAAAAGTTGGCTCTGGTTTTCAAAATGAAATAGGTGCCATATATTAAAATAGATTTCTTAAAATAGGCCTCAGCCTAACAATCATGGCTTCTCACTAACTGCTACAAGTGACATCCTCTGGTGGAGAGGAAATCCTTCACTGATAAGGAGTTTTCTTAAATCACAAACACAACCTATATTTCTAGTTTATCTGAAATGCATTACATCAACTTCAAAAATGGAAAACTATACCAACAGTATCAACAAGAAGCTGCTTCCCAGACAACATACCTTTTTATATGTATTTAATCTTCAGAACAAATTTTGTGACAGGCTGGTTCGGTAAACAATAGCTATCATAAAATCTTCTTGTTTTTCCTAACCAGGATCAGTTTTAAATGATAAAAAATGTTCTACCATTGTTTTCCACCTTAAGGCTATAATTTTATCTTTACTCAGCAGTTTTTATTATGTTTGACATAATTCCTTGTTGGCGGTGAGATTAAAGAATTTCTGCAAAATCTGTTTTAACTAATGAACCACAGAATACCAAAAATGTGTAATTTACATGTTCTTAAATAGTCATCAAAATTAAACGCTTTTACTCCTCAAAAAATGTTGAGAAAATGAAAAGGCAAGACACGAAACAAGAGAAAAGATTTGCAAAATATATATATCCAATATAAGACTATATCCAGTATAAACAACTCTTATAATTTAAGAAGACAAGCACCACAATAAAAAAAAAAAAAAATAGGCAAAAAGCTATGAACAGAGAAAACTACAAATCGCACTAGGAAAAACAAAGGTATGGCCCAAAGGAACAAACTTACACATCAACTGAGATACAGGAATTGAAACAATTAAAGATCTTCAAATAAATATGCTAAATCAATTCAAAAACCAATTCAACGAGATGAGGGAAGATATGGCAAAAGAGATGAAGGATGTAAAGAAAACACTGGGTGACTATAAGGAAGAACTCAAAAGTTTGAAAAACAACTGGCAGAACCTAAGGAAATGAAAGGTAAAACACGAGACGAAAAATACAATGGAGGCATACAACAGAAGATTTCAAGAGGCAGAAGAAAACAGTAAGAAACTGGAGAACAAGACACCTGAAATCCTACACACAAAAGAACAGATAGGGAAAAGAATGGAAAACATGTGCAATGTCTCAGGGAACTGAATGACAACATGAAGCGCATCAATGTACATGTCCTGGGTGTCCCAGAAGGAGAAGAGAAGGGAAAGGGGGCAGAAGCAATAATGGAGGAAATAATCAATGAAAATTTCCCATGTCTTATGAAAGACATAAAATTACAGATCCAAAAAGCACAGCATACCCCAAACAGAAGAGATCCGAATAGACCTACACCAAGACACTTAATAATCAGATTATCAAACATCAAAATCAAAGAGACAATCCTGAAAGCAGCAAGAGAAAAGCGACCATCACATACAAGGGAAGCGCAATAAGATTATGTGTGGAATTCTCAGCAGAAACCATGGAAGCAAGAAGGCAGTGGTGTGATATATCTAAGACACTGAGAGAGAAAAATCGCCAACCAAGAATTCTATATCCGGCAAAACTGTCCTTCAAATATGAAGGAGAATTTAAAATATTCTCTGACAGACAGACAATGAGAGGGTTTGTGAACAAGAAACCTGCTCTACAGGAAATACTAAAGGGAGCGCTACAGCCAGGTAGGAAAAGACAGGAGTGAGAGGTGTGGAACACAAGTTTGGGTGATGGTAGCACAATAATGTAAGCACACTGAAAAAAGATGACTGTGAGTATGGCTTAAAGAGGAAGGATAGGGGGACATGTGAGACACCAGAAGGAAAGAGGGAAGATAAAGACTGGGACTGTATAACTGAGTGAAACCTAGAGCAGTCAATGATTTTGATAATATGTACAAATATGTTTTTACATGAGGGAGAACAAATGAACGTCAACCTTGCAAGGTGTTAAAAATGGGGTGGTATCAGGGAAAAAATACAATCAATGCAAACTAGAGTCTATAGTTAACAGAAACGTTGTATTACACCTCCTTTAATGTAACAAAGGCAATATACCAAAGCTAAATACCTATAAGAGGGGGATGTAAGGGAAAGGTATGGGATTCTTGGCATTGGTGATGCTGTCTGATTTTTTAATTGTGTTTTATTTTAATTTCATCTTTTCTTTTGTTGCTTTTTGGCTGTCATTTTTTTTCTTTTCTTTTGTCTTTCTACTTTTTTTTTTGACTCTTCCTCTTTTTTGGTGGAAGAAATGGAAATGTCCTTATATAGACAGTGGTGGTGGTGGTGAATACATAACTATGTGATTATATAGGGAACCACTGATTGTTTACTTAAGATGGAATATATGATGCATGAATAAAACTGTCTTTAAAAAAAAAACAGGTTGATGGATGAACCTTCAGGATATGTTGAGTGAAATAAGACAGACACAAAAGGACAAATATTGCAGTCTCACTGATATGAACTAATTATAATATGTAAACTCATAGACATGAAATATAAGTTACCAGCATATAGAACAAGTTTAAAGAATGGAGGCAGGTTGCTTATTAAGAGCAGAATGTTCAACCAGGTTGCACTTAAGTGACTTAAGTGTTTGGAAATGAACAGAGGTGATGGTAGCACGTTTCTGTGAGAATAACAGCATTGAATGGTGTGTGAATGTTGTGGAAAGGGGTAATTTACAGTCATGTATGTCACCAGAAGGAAAGTTAGAGGTTAAAACCTGGGAATGTATAACACAGTGAATCTTGCAGTGGACAATGTCTGCGATTAACTGTACAAATATCAGAAATTTCTTTCATGAATTACAAAAAACATATGATGCTATTACTAGAAGTTAATAATAGAGGGATATATGGGGAAAATGTACCTATTGCAATCTATATATTACAGTTAGTAATATTTTAATATTCTTTCATCAACAGTAACAAATGTACTATATCAATACTATAAGTCAATAATGGAGGGGGCATGGGTATGAGAGGATTTGAGTTTCCTTTTACATTTTTATTTCTTTTCTGCAATAATGAAAATGTTCTAACATTGAAAAAAATAGTTAACTGTGGTGACGAATGCACAACTATATAATGGTACCATGAAAAACTGATTGTATACTTTGGATGATTGCATGGTATGTGAATATTCTCAATAAAACTGAATTTTACAAAAAGCTATGGACAGACATTTCACAAAAGAAGATGTATGAATGGAAAATAAGCACATGAAAAGAGCTCAGCATCATTAAATGTTAGAAATATGCAAGTTAAAATCACAATGAGATACCATTACACAACCACGAAAACAGCAAGTTAAAAAGACTGGCAATACTAAGTGCTGGTGAAAATGTGGGGTAACTGGAACCCTCATATACTGCTTAATGGGAAAGCAAAAGAGTACAGCCACTTTGGAAGCTTGGCAGTTCTCATTAAGTTAAATATACATTTACCTATGACCCAGCAATTCTGCTCCTAGGTATTAATCCAAAAGAAAACATATGTCCATATAAAGACTTATAAGCATATGTTCATAGCCATTTCATTCCAAACAGGCTCAAATCATAAAGAACCCAAATACCCATCAAGCAGTGAATGGATAAATAAATTGCAGTACATCCATACAATGGACTACCACTCAACAATAAAAAGGAACAAACTACTGATACACAACAAAAATATGAATGAATCTCAAAATGTTTTCACTATGCTAAATGAAAGAAGCCAGTTATATAAGACTACATACCATATCATCCCATTTATATGAGTCTAGAAAAGGGAAAACTTAGAGATAGGAAGCAGATCACTGGTTGCCAGGAGCCAGGGACTAGGGGGAGGGGATTACATACAGCAAAGGGGCATGAGAGAAATTTCCAGACATCAAATACCATACTTGATGTTTGCTGTAGTGGTTACAACTGTATAATTTATCAAATCTCATCAAACTGTATAATTAAAATTGGTGAATTTTATTGTATGTCAGTTTTACCTCAATAAAGCTGATAAAAATATATTTTTGCAAAAGTTTAAGGAATTCTTCAAAATACTCCACTGGTATTTTAGCTACAAGGACAAAGATGCTTTCTCTGAAAACCAGATAAGGCAATGGAGTTTATCCTCCAACTATACTGCTCTTTTCATGTTACACATTTCATATATATCAGAGAAAAAGATTAAGATTTATAAATATTTATTGCTAATGACAAAGAAGAAACAATTATTCAGGAGGTCCCTAAGACATCTGGAGGGAAGGTATGATCAGACTAGGGAGGAGATTGTCTTGGAAATAAGAATTTCTGGGCTTTTCAGGAAAAACTCGGCCAGCCAACAAATTGGCACAGACAACCTGTCCCACTTGCTCAAAACTGCAACTTTCACTCCTTTCTCTCCCACAGACCCCCCAAATCAAATCAGTCTCAGTTCAGTTCATGCTACCTCATTTCCCTCTGTTCCCTTCTCTCCACTCCTATGCATCTATCCTGGTTCAGTCCTTCACTGCCCTTTGCATGCTATGCTCTATGCTCCAGCCAAACTGAACTCTTCTCTGAATCTGCCTTGCACACAGTTTTCACTGCTTGGAATACCTGTCAGTCCAGGCACTTCTTACTCAGAATCTATTCATACACCACATGCCAACTCAAAAAGTCTTGCTTTACTGCCCAAGCTGGAAATAAAACTAAGAATGCCTATGGCCCATGTCTTCTCTACTACAGAGAAACTCCTTGAGAACCACATCCAAATCCCAGTTATTTCTGCATCCCATTGGTGCCTGGCAATTCTCAGCCCATAACAGGCACTCAAATTAGTGTTAGGGAATGAAATGGAAGTGTTCAATGGAGACACCGATCATTTACCAAACATCCCTGTTCTTATGTTACATTCCCGTTAGTCCCCACTTGACTCTTTATAGTTTTTCCTTTACTAATGTTATTTTTAACTTAACAGTGATCACCTCTGGGGATAATGGAAAACCCTAATGTTCCACATGCATTCCATGATATCTGGAATTTTAAAATGAAAATATTAGTTTCATAAGCAGAAAGAAAAGATGGAAAAAAACTTTTAATTTGAACATAAATGAAAAAGTGTGGCAGCAAGACTTGGTGGAGAAGTACTGTCCTTTTCTCTAAACAGTCTCTTCTCCCTTCTCAAGCTAATAAAGTGAAATGGAAGCTCCATAAAAGAACTGTCATCTCTGTTGCCTAAGGAAGCAATTAAACCTTGCCCTGTCAACCAAGCTCCATAGAAACATAAAACACAGCATCTTAAAATCATCATCAGTGTTATTTTAGATCTTTTTAGCTACATTAACATGCCATTATGACAAAGATAGAGATAGCAAAACTCTGTCCTTAGTGAGGCAACCCTGGCACACAGCTCCAACTGCCTTCTAATGAAATGCTGCAAAAAAAGTGCCCCTAAAATGTTTGTAACGAAGAGTACACTGTCGTTGGAACAGTTTCATATATTGTAATATTAAACTCCCATTTTAATGAATTTTGAATGTAAAATTTGCATATATAAAAATAGAAACATCTATATTAGATCACTGCATACCTGTGGATTTTCCAAACGTTTTAAATACTCTTCAAATGACCCTTCTATAAACTGTAAAAAAAAAAAAAAAAAAAAAAGTTTCACTTTGAATTACTGAGTGCTTACACAAACCTAGGATACATCAGTAACAGTAAAAAAAAAAAAAAAATTTTTTTAAAGGGGGAGAGAACCTAATTATAAAAAATACATACAAATATACAGGCAGGACCTGGAAGGCAAAGGGAAAGGACACTCCAGAGATAGGAACCTTGTGGTGCAAGGAAGAAATGAGAACACTGTGTTGTGGAGACGGGTAAACTAGCCAGGGAGAAGCAGGTGACTTGAGGGGGACAGCAGATGTGGGAGGGGAACCTAAACAGTGCCTGTTTATACAGGGCCTTGAACCCAGCAGAACCCTTGACTTGAGGGTGAAGATAATTCAGTGTCATTGCAGGTGACATTCGGAATATAGAAACTTTAAGACAAAGGCGGTACTTTTGGAAAATTTGGTAGTGGCTAGAACAGAAGACAATAAAACAAAGACAGATACGCTAAGAAATATTATAGCTTCATAACACAGGTATGAAGTATTTATCATCTCTTAAGTAAGTTATACTAAAAAAAGGGATGAGATCTAATAATGTAGAAGTATTTTGAAGAATCAACAGAATTTTTTTATAATTTGTCTGTTATTTTAACATAAAAATAAAATGAGTTAATATATTAAAAGCTATAAGATAACCTAACTTTTTTGTTCTTCTCACAGCAAATGCACTAGTTTAAAAGAAACTCCAAAATGTATGTGTGGAACACCAAATTGAATCTTATTTAAATTACAGTCCCAGTTAATTGAACAGAGTGATATACTTAAAAAAATAAAGTACTCTCCCCAGTGTATAAAAATCTTTCAACGCCTATAGATTTTTTACAGACAATTCACTGTCAAATTTCCAAAAGGTATCCTATGTTTCAACACTTATTTATAATCAAATAGCCAGACATTTTAAATATCCTACCAATCAGATGCTTATTTATAGACTAAAAAGCAAAACAAAAAAACAGAACCTCTTAAAGTTGGAAGGGACCTAAGCGGTGTTCTTAATGCAAGACCACATCCAATCCAAGATTCTCCTTTCTAATAGGAAAAGTGTCCATCTAGGCCCTCACTGAACATTGTCAGTGACAAGGAACACCACTTCCCACAGCAGCCCTTTCCAATACAGAAGAGAAACTGTTAGAAGGTCCTTATAATAAAGAAAGTGAAAAATTTTCCCCCTGGAACGTTCAACTTCCAATCATTCCTCATAAGGTTATACAAAATAAATACATGCAAACTATTTAAAACAATGCTGACACTTGACACTCAACCAATGTTAGTGATTTTCATTATTATTAATATTATCAGTTTTACCCTCTGGGGCCAATAATGATCAATTTATTTGGACTTTCTTCAAATATTTAAAGACAATTATTACTCCACAGTTTTCCACTACACAATTGTTTTCTTTCACATCCTTAACATTACCAGTTTTTTAATAAGACAAGGTTTCAAATTCCCTGAAAAAGCAGGTAATTATTCTTCTTGGTATATATTACTGTCACTCTTAAGGCAACCAGAAAAACACCACCAGTAATAATATTCTGCTTGAATAAATACAGGAACACCAACCCAAGAACACCTCCAAACTAAAAACTTTTAAACTATTAAGTCTGAGAATTAAGTTATTTGCAAAGTATTGATGTTCCTTACCCATCAAGAGGGAAAAAATGCCAATGAAAGTTGTTAAGTGACATAATTCTAGGTCATAAAACCAATAGTCAGTAAATCCTATAAGGCTTTCAATGTAAAATGAAAATAGATGACTGTGGCATCTCATTTAACAGCCAACTATACACTACTGAAAAAACTGGTTGTTTTACAACATTCTACTATTAATCATCTACCTAATAAGTGTTCTGATATATCATTTCATGATGATAAGCCGTGAATTTTTTTTTTTAATCTGTAAATGTCTTCTGATAAAAGTAAGGGCTCAGTATTACTTACACTCAGCATACTTTTTATATTTCAAGTCAGAATTTTTAAAATTCATATGGGTTTACAAAGCCCAGAAACCTCTATTAACCACAACACCCAATTCCCTGACCATGTCAGGCAAAGCTTGCTCTTAATACACAAGGACCCTGCCCTGGTCTTACCCTTTTTAGAAGCTTTCTAAATGTCTAAATAAATGAATATCCCAAAGTAGCTTTAAAAAGATCACAGGTGAATATAACTAGATTTCAGTAAGGGTTATTTTCTAAATCTGCATTAAGATCTAGCCTGTAAAAATTCACACTAGACCACTTCTAAAAGGTTGAAATGTAAATGCCAAGTTAAGACAGTTTTACATGTTTGAAACAACAAATTACCTCTTCAAATTTCTCTCTGTTTTCTCGAAGATAGTGAATACAGGCCATTCTGACTTCAACATGGCGAGACTGAGAGTGCAACACCTAAAAAAGAAAAGCAAGCTATAGAGTATTTTTGTTAAAAGCAAATATAAGTTACAACCTATGCCTTCTTTAGACCCATCAATAGGTATCAGTCTCCCTCCCTTTCCCTTTCTACAATTTTAGATCTTATTCCCACCTCTTCCACTACACAGTGATGACATGACACAAATTTTAAAACGGTAGCACTTTCAGGTCACCAAAATCACTCCTATCAGGAGGTGAACTTAAGACACTTTTCTTTATTGGCCAGCCCTCTGCTGTAATTTTGCTCTTCACAAAGCAGGGCTTACAGGATCCTATACTTGTGAAAAAAGTGAGCAAATAGGCAACTTCAACAGGAATCCTCCTTGAGGCATTATGCCTGTAGAATTCCCTTTTCCAGTAATTTTGAATGTATTAAGTGGCTTTATGTAGAAATTTAAGTCCACCATGGTCTCAGAAAAATTAAAGTGCTCATTCTTAAATCCTCAATTATTATGCCTACAAGACCCTTGACAGTCCAAGTGAGCAGCATGCAGGATACAAATATGCCGCTGTATTGCCATCTCAAGCCTTGGGATTTGCTCTTATGTCCAGAATCTTAAAGCACCATCTGAAATAAGCTGCCCTACAGAGTATGATCCAGATCCTCTCATGCTGCAGCCTCTGTTTTCTTTTGTTAAACAACTAGTTCAACAAAAGGATAATGTCCACTGGCATCTTATCTTTTACTAAAATTCTGAGGCTTTGGTTTGAAACAAACTAATATTTCTTATCAGATGCTTAGGCACCCCCTTTGACTAGCCCTAATACTTTAGCTACCATGCTTAAAAGAGGAGATTAAAATTACTTTGTATACTAGGTGTCTCTAACAAGGTGTCCCTGACACCTTAAAGCGGCAAGGTAAAAAAAAAAAAAAAAAAAAAAAAACCCTGACACACTGGAATAACCACATCTCAAACTACCATCAAGCCCTCTCTTGAGAATTTTACTTATAGAAAATAGCTTTAAAAGTTATGGCTCTACTGAGTGGTTTTCCCCTGTGTAAGAAGAGAATTCAAAAAAAGGGAGGATCTAGCTGCACAGTTTGGATAACAACCAAGGCTCATTTACACCCACAGAACCACAGGTACAACTGTCTCTGCAGCCAGTATGTCTTATTACATTCAGATGCACTGAAGATATACTACTAGCTGAGGTTAGAGTTTGTTTTCAGTATACTACCCAGTTTCCAACTTAAATGAGCATACCTTCATTACTGTCTTGTGACACTAGAGAAAAAGCACTAAGCTTCCAGCACTGGACTGTCCACTACACAATTCAACTGCCAATTCAACAAATGTCATTTAGCAAAACTTCTTTCACAGTAGCTATGTTAAACACTATTATGATTCAAGATGTATTAGTTTGCGTAAACCACAGTGCTATTTGATAGGGCTTTTCCTGCTGTTAGCAACGTGAAACTAGTCTTAAAACCATTTACTTAGCAACAGGTGGCAGACACAAGTAAGCACAGCTCATTTTCCATCAAAAACAATGGCAAGCATATATTGGTTTTTCTCTCTTCTTACAAAGATTTTGGCACATGAAATCTGAACCTGTTACTCAGAAGTACAATTCTCAGCAATGTTCACAAAGTGCAGAGGTACTGGTGCTTTACAAAACTTTACAAAGCAAGAGAACTCTACACTGCAAGAGAAGCAAGGTCAAATGACAACTTTTTAAAAAGAAAATTACTGTGCAAGTTCAAGGAAACTCAGGAAGAATTCAAATGGTTTGACAAATACCTATCTTTGCAAATTATTATATGCATGAAATAAGCTAGAACTAGGCGCTTCTCCCATTTTACTTGGAACAATACAGTGATAAACACCGGGAAAGGCTAAGACACATTGCTTTAGTAAGTCCTCTAAGAGTGGCCTATTTTTAGCTCCATAACTGTGGAGCTGATTCAGGTCAAACCTCCTGCAGGTCGAATTCTACAAGCACATAAAGGAAAAGGCCTATCTTTCCCTGTCTAAATCAGGTAATTTGGAGGGAAAGACTACTCCTAACTCATGTCTCCATCTCTGTAAAGACTGCCATTAAATTACTTACTGAATACTTAGAAAAGAGGAATATTTATATTGATTTTATAGGAGAAATTGTTGACCAAAAAAAATAAATAAATCCTTTGTACACATTTTCAAAGGGCAGCCTGAGGCCAGTGTTACTTCCCTTTTCCCCATAAACAGTCTGCCTTTGGCTATGATGGCTACACCCATAGTCCATGTCTACTGAAGCAGTTCAGTGTTGAGCTTTCCAAGCTCAGTACTAAACATCATTCACATAATTGGAAAGTATTTCCTTATGTCTAATCTAAATTCCATTACAACAAGATACACTAAAAATGTGTTCTCTGATGTAAGCAGTGATTTCTGAGTTTAGCTAACTGTTGCCCTTTCTACTAGAAAAAAAATTTTTTAGAGATCCGTTTCTACCTCCTTCCTTACAAAACTCCTGCTAAAGCTAACAGTATGTATAAATATGGGCTGAAATCACTCCCACCTCTTCTCTCAGCTTCCAGAGATGCTGAGGATTTTAGGGAGGCTGAGGAAGAAGAAGGACATGGAAATGGAAAATTCACCCGTGCACACGTGCGTTTGTTTATGAAGGAGGGAGACAGAGTATACACCACAGCAACACTGGAACATCCTATTTTCTAATAAGAAAAACCAAATGGAATTGAAAAAGATAAGAGCTTGATCTGGGGAGCTTTAGGAAGAAAGCCTGAATAACAATGCCTGCAATCTAATGAAAATGGTTTATACCTGTGAAATCAATTTCTTGTTTAAAGACTTGATGCTACCGAAGTGAAAAGTAATGACTGGTCTGTGAAGTTTAAAAAAAAAAAGAGGATAAACTCCCTAAATGTTCATTAAGTAAAATATTTACTCACAAACTTTGAAAGCTAACTAGCATTCAAAAAAAGGCGAGAAAAACAATCACAAAAACCCCACCAGGCAGGGGCGGATCTTAAGCCAAAAGAAAGCAAACTATGAAAGGTATGAAATATACACTAGGGCAGTAAAGCGAAACTTTTATCCAACTACTTAGGTAGTTTTTTGTTTTTCAATAAAGCTAGGTTTTGGTGACTGCACACCTACAACTACATGTTATATAACCTGGAATAAGCTCTCTCAAGAAATCAGAAACGCCTTCCTAAGGAACTATGTTAGACAGTGATTTTGACCATTAACCGGGAAAAAAACATGATGAAGGAGGGCCTAGAGAATCCCCAGTTATGTACTTCCTACTACAGACACCAAAACACTTTTTTAAAAAGTTAATTCCTTTTAGCGTACCTACACTGTCTTGCAGAACCTAATAAAGAGTGGACTCTACTCAAAGACAATTCTTTTAAAATCTTGTTTTTTAAAAAAAGTGGGCTTTGCCAAACTGCAAATCTTGATTTAAGTGACATCGGCAGGCTTGAACATCCCACATTCCAAAGTCTAGTGGCAAAACATACATATATATTCCACGAGTAAAGTCTGGTTCATCACCTTTTCCAGGAAACATCTAGTTTACTGGTGTGAACGCTATACTTACAAAACAAAGGGAAGATGAATGCGGAACAAAACTGAAAAATATTATTTCACCAAAACCGTGAAGCACTCAAACTGTACATGGCTCAGAGCAGGCCCCAAAAATTGTCTTCAAATCATTACCTCTTCAGCAGGAGGGACAACATCCAGCCACTTCACAGGTTTTTACATTTCGGTTTATAGTTCTAAGATCCAAAGCAGCATCCCATTCCGGCGTTACAATGGGCCGCTATGACGACAGCCGGGCCACGCGCAGCTCACCCGGCGGCCCGACAACTGCCCGCGGCCGCACCCGCCTCCCCTTGACCCCCTCCAAATTACCTGTTCCGCCACGGCCCGGAACAGGCACGACCCGTCTTTGGCCACCAGTTTGCGATACAAGCCCAGTTTCCGCAAATAGGCATCCATGGGCGTCGCGTCCCCGCGAAACCCTGCGCCGCCCTGGTCCCCGCCGTCGGGGACGCCGACGGTCCCTTCCATGTTGCCGGTCCTGCTGCAGCCCAGGCGTGGCGCGGGCTAGCCCCACATGGCCGCGCCGCCTGCTCCTCGACGCCCCGGCCTAAGGCAGACGGCTGCTCCGGCTCGGGCTCTGCGGGCGGCAGGAGGCGGCGACGGCCTGAGGCACCGGTCCGCGCTCTCCAGGCGCATAAGGGAAACCCTGCCTAGTGCATGGCTGTCCGCACGCGGCCCAGAGGGACCACGCGCCCAGGCGGAACGGGTGGGAAAAAATTAAAGAAAAACCCGAGAGTGAGGAGTCACTTCCCGGTGGCCTCGCTGCCCCGCTCAGGAACCGGGCGTAAGGGGGGGGGAGGGGGGGGAGTCACCGCCCCAACTAGTTTCCTCGTCCGGACTGGTGTGGGGCGAGGAAACCCCAGCACGGGCGAGCGCGCGAGGCCGGATCAGGTGAAGCGAGGCCTGTCTCTCTCGCGCGTTCCCCACGCTAGGAGCCGAGGAAACCAAAAGAGAAAGAAGTGGCCCTTCGTTTCCCCACCTCGCGGGAGGGCGCCGGAGGGGCGGGGAGCGGGTGGCGGCGCCCGACGAAGGGTAGCACCCTCGCAGCCCAGAATTTGTTTTCGCTTTCGGCCGACAATGGAGAGGACGGCGGGAGGTGTAGTTTTGGCAGCGGCAGGAAGTCGGCTTGCGGCGGGCGGAGACGCGCGGGCCGGCCTACGCGGGGGAGGCGCCCGAGAGGCACGCGGACTACAAATCCCTACAGCGCGGGCGCCGCCGCCGCAGCCTGCCGCCTGCCGCCTGCCGCCCCTCGCTTCCTGGGCGCCTCGTCCGCGAGAAGGCCGAGGGTCTCGGCGAGCCGATGCGCGGCCGCCGGTGCGCGCCGCCCGGCCCTCCCGGCTGCCGACTACTCCACGGTGCCGCGGAAGTGCGTGCACCCTGCGTGCGTGGAGTTGCCAGGGACACCGCGGCGGCAATGTCGGCCCTTTGTGTATTTCCAGAGAGCGCACCTGTTTGCTCCCCTCCCCCCGGTCTACCCTCCTGGCGTTTCCATGGAGGTGGCTTTAACGGCTTAAGCAGAAAATAGAGCTAATTGGCGAAGGCTCCTGGAACTGACACCGTGAAGCACGACACACGCTGTCCATAATTCAACTGTGGACTGCTGATTCCTATTAGAAACTAGAAATACTGTTCATGCATTATGGCAAGATGATGCCCTTGCCACAGACGGGTTTGTTCATCCTGTCTCTGTAGCTGTGCCATCCCTCCACCCCCCCACACACACACAAAGAAGTCAGCCGTTAGAAAAAGTTCGGATTATTTTTTCCCTTAAAAAAAACATTGTTTTGTAATTGCTTGATAATGTGCATGGGTTTCAAGTGTGCTTGAGGCTTCCAGTTCAACTTCCTACCCACCCAAGTTGAATGACGAGGAAATTGACAAAGCCAAGTCATGCTTTAGAACCTAGAATTTATCCAGCGCACTTCTATGACGCCAGAATTTTATTTTGCTAAAATACAACAGCGTCTGGTGTATTTCAATATATTTAAAATTAATCGTAGAAACTGCTCCAGCGTTGAAAGCCATAGGAGAGGGGGAAGTAGAGAGTTTCTATAGGTTTAGACATGTAGTAATGTAAGCACTTTGGAATGGGGGCAAGGGAGGCCAGATAGTCAGAGTCTGATATAAATTATTGAAAACTCTCCTAGAAATTTATTTCTAGTACTTTAAGTACAAGCACTTAATTAGTCACGCTGTTAACTTTTTTTGATTTCTTAATGTGTAGAGAGTCTATTTCAACTTGTGCTGTTTTCAGAGAATACAAATGTTAATCTGACCTAAATGAAAGAATTTCTTTGTCCCAATACTAAATTTTTTACAAATTTTAGAGAAACACTTTGGAATCACTTTTAGAAAAATCTAGTTTCAGATCAAACCTGTTGCTTTTCCTTCTTTAAATACATTTGCATTGCATATACTTTGCATTCCACCAAATCTTAAAATAAAATTGCCAAATATTGCCACTGCTTACAACTGTGGCTTACCTTTTAAACCCACAGAGGAATTCAAAGTCATGTCTAAACAATAGAGTTTAAATACTAAACTGTAGAGTTTAGATTCTATCTCACTAATTTTATAAATAATGTACTTACGCCTAGAGAAAACCATGGCTTTCCTAACTTTTATTTTAATACTCCTTCAATAAATTCTGAAGCTAATCTCATATTCAATATGTATTTATGGGAAACCTGCTGTCCATAACATGCTAAGGTTTTATTGCTGAATATCTTGAGAATATAATAGAAACTTGTATTTCCAGGCATTTCATATTTCAAAATTTATCAACCCTTGTTTTTATTTGAAATGTCATGATTACGTTGCTTTAATTTTTTAAAGAGGCTTTCAAATAAAAAACCTTTGCTCACTTTTGTATGGCACTTTTATATGGTACATTTCTGGGAGACCAGCAGTGTTTCAAGCATATTTTTCATTTTAAGATGTATGCATATTTTATTCATATTCAAATGTGCTGACTTTTTTTAAAATCATGTGATCATCTCCTAAAACCCTAGAATTCCCTAGAAATACTTTGAAAAGAAAAGAAAACCAAATACATCATTAATTCTACAATGTCTTTATTTTCCATTAAAAAAATTTAATTCAATGACAATAGTATTGTCAGTATAATAACAGACATGATCATTTAAATAAGTTATAACTATTCTAGGAGAGACCTGGCACTAGGGCCTGCTTTCCATATTTTTTTAAATGCATTATTAAATACTAAGAAAACAGAGGCCTTTATCAGAATTTACCACAATGCTATGTTATCTTGTAAAAATGTAGTGTGTTATCTGAAGGAATAGAGAAATAAACACATTTCTACTCTTTCCTAGACTTCATGTAGTGGCAAAAATTACTTATTATCCTCACCCTTATTGAATTAGTGTGGAACAGCCTCACACTAAACTGGCTGCTTCTGGTTCCAAAATTAGAAGTCATGCACCTGTTTTTCTGACCCAGGGGCCTGTTTAAGGAAATCCTTTAGGTATTTTGAGATCTAATCCAAGACAGACCCTCTGTATGCCAAATCCCCAAATATAGCTCACTGTTCAGGCAATATTAGGGGATCCTAGGACTTTAAACTGGACCAAAACTTACAGAAAATCTCTTATTTCAAAGGATGTTCACATGTTAGCATTAACTTCTGAAATTTATCAAGATACTAGATCTGACTGAAAATGTTCATTCTGAAGAAGCCATTTCTGATCTGCCAAAGTGAAGAATGCTTCACTTGATTAAACTTGATTAAACTTGATTAATCATTTGATTAAACATTTTAATCAAATAAAACCTGAAAGATTCTGGTTCCTGAGAACCAAATGAAATTAATCAAATTCACCTTATGCCAATGTATCAACCAACTTTTCTTCTTGTATACAATCTATACCTCAATCAATACTTCAAGTCAGATATTTATTTGTTTCCCCTGACAAACTTTGAGGCTCATGATTATACTGGATGGAATTGTTTAAATTGTTTATTAAAAAACAGATTTTTTGGAGTTTTATTTTCCTAATATGAGGTTAGGTATTGTGGTAACCAGTCTCTAATATAATTAGCCCCCCACCCCCAACAAAGATTCCTGTCTCTGGTAATTCACCACCCCTCCACCACCCCACCACCCCACCACCCACACATTAGACCAAGTGTATTTTGCATGACCAGTTGAATAGAGCAAAAGTGATGATATGTCACTTCTGACGTTAGGTTATAAAAAACACTTGCAACATTTGGGTCGCTCTCACTGTCTTGAATCACTTACCCTGGGGGAAGCTAGTTGCTATGTGTTGTGAGCAGACTTATGGAAAGGTTCCTTTGGTAAGGAACTGAAGCCTCCTGCCAACATCCATGTGAGTTGGCTTAAAAGCCCAGTGAAGTTTTCAGATGACTGCAGGCCTGGCTGGCTTCTCAACTGCAACCTCATGAGGAATCTTGAGCCAGAATCTTCGAGCTAAGCTCTGAGATTCTTGACTTTGAGATTCTGAGCTTCTTGACCTCTTAAACTGTATAAGATAATAAAAGTTTGTTATTTTAAGTTTCTGAGTTTTGGAGTGTTTTCTTATACAGCAGTAGATCAGCAATAGAGAGATAATTCTCCATTGATTTTCTTTACTATGTAGATATAGAATGTAGTTCAATAATTCATGAAAATAATCACTAATTAATATCATTAGTGCTCTTACAAGTCCTCTGGGGGAAAAAAAAACAGGTGAAATATTTTACTGACAAACTAGCCAATAAGTGGATTTCTAAAATTTATTTATAAAATCTTTTCTTACAAAAATAGTGTAACCAAAAAATGTCTGGGCTTTATTGCCACATACCCTTCTGGTTTATTTTCTCTAAAAGATCAAGTAATTGAATCCTACAAAAGACCTGTTTTATGAAGAGAGAGCTGTTCCTTCCATATCTTCTGTGTAAGAGCTCCCAACAGTCCTCCACTTCCCATTTCATTTCCTCTTAGTTGGGCTCATGGCTGTCCTGCTTCGAACCACATTTCCCAATCTACCTTGGAACTAAATATGATCATGTGACTATATTTAGGCCAATGAAATGTGAGCAAGATTGATGGATTTAACTTCCAGGTCATCTCCTCAAAGATGAAGCATCCTGCCCTCTACTCTCTTTCCTACTTCCCGTAAAGTGGTTTGAGAACATGGTTGAAACTAGTGGACCCATTTGGAGTATGCAAAGAGATAACAGATGGAAGGAACTAGGGTCCTTGAATGCCTCATGGCCTGTAAGCTTTGGACCACTCACTTTCAGACCGTTTTGTGAAAGAAAAATAAACTTATTGAACCCACCATTTTTTTTTGGAGGGGGTTTATAGCTACTTCATGTATTCTAATAACTTTTTTCTACAAAATTAAATAGCTTAAAATTAATATTTGGGGCCAAATATTTTAATGTTTTTCTGAAAATCTGAGGAATTGCCAAGACTTAATTGTAAAATCCCAAATCTTAAACAGATTCAAAATAGGTTATTTGGTATTACTTCAACTTTTATCACTTTCTCCATCGCCAATCCACATACTCCTTCAGCTACATTTGACAGTTAACCATCCCTCTATTTTGAAATTCTCTTTTTGCCTTTGTGAATATGACCATCTCAGAATTTTGTTTACACCTCCTTTGCTGATTCCTTTTCTCTCTCCCCCACCTACACTACCATCTCCTAAACGTGGAGATTCCCCAAGGGTCAAACCTTATCTTATTTAGCCCTATTCTCTTTTCCAAGTTTAATCTCCTATTGCCAAGATAGAAAGCAAATATTTTTTCTTAACACAGAAGACTGTTTGAAGATCAAGCTCTGCTAGCTCTGAAGAACAAAGAAAAACATGTTCCTTTTTCAAAATTTTAGAAAAATTGAAAAAAAAAATTTGCTCAGAAGCCACCACATCAATTTAAAAACAAAGGAAGGAGGAGAGAACCTAAGATGGCGGCTAGAAGAGACAGGGCAAAAAAACACCTCCATGGAAAATGCTAAATAAAAGCCAGAAAGTGACCCAGAACACCGGTTCCAGCAATGCACCAGCTGGAAAAGGTCTGCTAAATCCACAGGGACCGTGTGCTTGGTGAAACTGGGAGTCTGCATTCTGAAATGAGTGAGTAAGCCTGCTGAATGTCTGGCAGCCACACTGCAGTGTGGGGAAACCGTGGGTTGGCGTTTGGAGGCAGACTAGTTCTTTTTTAAAAAAACCCAAAAGCGGCTGCAGATACGGCAGCGAGAATCACACAGTGAAGTGCGGCAGGAATTGGCTGTATGAACGTCTCATTATCTGGTGTGGAAGATAGCCTTTCACGGACCCACTGCTAATTGTCTTGGAGCGAGGAGGGCAGAGGTGAGCCAAAAGGAGAAAAAAAAACCACACCCTTTGCAGCCATCTTCCTGGTGGGCTAGGAATGCTCCTCCCTGGTGCCGGAGCCATGGTCCAGAGCCGCGCCAAGGGACCCAGTGTGACGGGTAGTGTTTCCCGCAACACTGCACACACGTCACAATATCAGGCATGGGCAATAGCCTTTCGCGCACTCACAGCTAATTGTCCCAGAGCTGGGAAGGCAGAGCTGTGTGAAAAGGGGAAAATTAACACGCCCTATTCAGCCATCTTTGCAGCAGGCTGGGAACACCCCTGCACGGCCCAGCAGCCCAGGGCTTCCCTTGAGGGACAGCGCGCACTTGTGATGTAGCTCAGCGTTCCCTGAGCAGGGGCCCTGGAAGGGCATGGCTGGGAAGAGGGACACACTCAGAAATCCCAGGGACCATACGCCAATACCAAGGACTTGTGGGTCAGTGGCAGAGACAATCTGTGGCGAGACTGAAATGAAGGTTTAGACTCTTGCAACAGCCTTAAATCTCCAGGAACACCTGGGAGGTCCGATTATTAAAGCTGCCCTTCCTCCCTAACCACTCAGACACACGCCCCACATTCAGGGCAGACAGCACCAAAAACACACCCAAATTTACTGCACCATGTATTATGGTTCTCTAGGGAAACAGAATCAAGGAGAGGTGTCTCTGACTATCAAATTTGTAAAAGTGACTCACGCCACTGTGTGTATGCATGAGTCCAAATTCTGTAGAGCAGTCAGCAAACTGTGAACTCCAAGGAAGATATCCGAAGACCTCCTCAGGAAACTGGCAACTTCAACGAACTCCTCAGGAAATGAACTGAGATCTTTGACGAACGTGTTCGATGAACTCCTCAGGAAATGAACCGGCAACTTCAACGAACTCCTCAGGAAACGCCTCACTGGGTACCCGAAGAAGAAGTGAGGGTCCTCTATCTGTCTTGCTTATAAGTCTTCAACTGATTAATTGGATTAAATCCAGCCAATTGCATTCTCTCATTGTGGAAGACACACCCTTTGGTGAGTCATCAGTCACAGCTGCAGTCAGTTGACTGATGATTTAATAAACCAGCCTGTTGGTTTATTAACCAGCCACAAACGTCCTTGCAGCAATTGTTAGGCCAGTGTTTGCTTGACCAGACAGCTGGGTACTATCACCTGGCCAAGTTGACACATGAACCTAACCATCACACACCAACTGGACCTCACAAGAACCAGACTCCCACACACCACAAAGACATAGTTGGGGAGAACTGACTTGAGGGGAATAGGTGACTCGCAGACGCCATCTGCTGGTTAGTTGGAGAAAGTGTACACCACCAAGCTGTAGATGTGACAAATTAGAGATTGGGGTTTGAATAATCCTTCATATCCTAAAAGAACCCCATCAAGTAAAGCAAATGCCAAGAGGCCAAAAACAACAGAAAATTTTAAAGCATATGAAAAAAACAGGCAATATGGTAACCCAAACCCAAACAGCCAAATCAAAACATCAGAGGAGACAAGTACTTGGAGCAATTAATCAAAGAACTGAAGAAAAACAATGAGATCATGGCACAGGATATGAAGGACATGAAAAAGAGCATGGCACAGGATATAAAGGACATGAAGAAGACCCTAGAAGAGCATAAAGAAGAAATTGCAAGAGTAAGTAAAAAAAGAAATGATCTTATGGAAATAAAAGAAACTATTGACCAAATTAAAAAGATTCTGGATACTCATAGTACAAGACTAGAAGAAGCTGAACAACAACTCAGCAACTTCGAGAACCACAGAATGGAAAATAAAAGAACAAAAGAAAGAATGGGGAAAAAATTGAAAAAATTGAAATGGATCTCAGGGATATGATAGATGAAATAAAATGTCCAAATATAGGACTCATTGGTGTCCCAGAAGGGGAAGAGAAGGGTAAAGGTCTAGAAAGAGTATTCAAAAACAAAGAAAGAAGGAAGGAAGGAAGGAAGGAAGGAAGGAAGGAAGGAAGGAAGGAAGGAAAAGAAAAAAAAGAAAGAGAGAGACAGCAAGAAAGGGAGAAAGGGAGAATACAGACAAAGGGAGGGAGAAAGGAAGGGATGGAAGGAGAGAGAAAGGAAGAAAGGAAGGAATGAAGGGAGGGAGAGAAAGAGGGAGGAGAGAAGGGAAGGAGGGAGAGAAAGCTAGGAATGAAGGAAAGAAGGTAGAAAAAGGGCAAATGGGCTACAATCCTGGTGCCACCAGCCAGCCAGGGGCCAGGTAAGTAGACCTAGAGAGGGACTGTTCCAGTTTGCTAAAGCTGTCGCTATGCAAAATACCAGAAATGGATTGGTTTTTATAAAGGGAATTTATTAGGTTCAAATTTACAGTTTTCAGGCCATTAAGTTGTCCAGACTAAGGCATCAACAAGAGAAAACCTTAACTGAGGAAAGGCCATTGGCATCCGGAACACCTCTTTCAGCTGGGAAGGCACATAGCTGGCATCTGCTGGTCCTTTGCTCCTGGGTTCTGGTTTCAAAATGGCTTTTTCCAAAATATCTCTGGGCTTCTGTCTCTCTTAGCTTCTTTCTCAATTCCTCGGCATTCTTGCTTGTTCTCCCAGGGTATTTCTCTGTAAGCATCTGGGGTCCTCTCTTAGCTTATCTTTGGCAAACTCTGGGCTTCATTTCTTAGGTTAGCATCTCCAAACGTCTTTCTGTCTGCATCTCCAAGCATCTGGGTCTGGGTCAGCCTCTGAGCTCTCTCAAGGACTCCAGTAAACTAATCAAGACCAATCTTGAATGGGTAGGGTCACACCTCCATGGAGATAATCTAATCAAAAAGTTTCACCCACAGTTGGATGGGTCACATCTCCATGGAAACAACTGAATAAAAAAAGATCCCACCCATAATAAGTCAGTACCCACAAGATTGGATTAAAAGAACTTGGCTTTTGTGGGGGACATAATAGATTCAAACTAACACAGGAACTTTACAAGGGGCTTGGCTGGAGAGTATAAGAGTTCAGGTAGCTGAATCCTTTGCAGCCCACTCAGCCTTCATATGACAGACCATCTATCATTGTCCATTTTAGTTAACTACCAGTGCTTCACCACTTGAGTACTCTATGACACCAAACTGGTATATATCACGAGACCCTTGCCCAGTCCCAATTTGAATACCTGGAAGAACTGATGAGGGGGAGTACCCATCTGTGCTTTCGAGGACTAAAATGAACAAGTTTCGAACCTCAGAGCTAGGATTGTAGCCCTGACACTCCATTACCTGTATGAATAAAAAAGTGAAACAATGGTTTATTTCCTTACTGTAGCTATCACTTACTTGAGTTGAGCACACTGCCATGCCTCAGTGGATGGGCTAATTACCTTGCAGTACACTGAAGGTCTTATACAAGCATCTAGTCAGAGTCCATCATCTCTGCCAATGAAACCTCTCCTTATTTCCAACATGTTATGCCTCCTTCCATCACCACCTCTCAGTTCCCACTCTGATCAAAGCAAACTCAGAAAGTTCCATTTTAAGATATTTACTTGAGCTCCCCAGCGGGATTGTAAATTCTTTGTATGCTTGTAGAATTTAAGATTCTTTCATATTTCCCAAGTGTCTCATAGTGTACAGTATTTTTTTGCATATTCAGATTAACAACTCAATAAATATTCATCAAATGGTTTAATGTATTCCAGTATAATTCTCAATAAGGAAAATACTTAAAATGAAAATTTATAATTATGGGACATATACTTGAGGCCTAAATACAAGTTATAGCACAATGGGCCAAGATTAAGTATTAGGTTTTACCTCATACCTTTCTTTATAACCAACAAATGGAAGATAATCTAAATGTTCAACAATAGAGAACTGTTTAAATACATTTTAATAAGCCCATGCAATTAGAATACTATCTGGCCTTTAAAATTAGTATGTGTGTGTGTGTCACAATTACCAAAGAACTTCTTAAAACCACAGATTACTGAAATTAAAGGGAGGAGATGGAAATGGATGAATCGAAGATCAGTGGTGGTGATTATCATGGATATAACACATGCAATGTGAAATTAGGAACCCCCTACTACTTTATAAGTCAAGCCCTATATCTTGAGGCTTGCTGTTGTGAAATTTATGGTTGTAAAGGGGAGGCTAAGCCCACCTGTAATTATGCTTAGGAGTCACCTCCAGAAAATCTCTTTTGTTGCTCAAATGTGGAATTTCTCTTTCTAAGCCCAACTCCGCAAATAAATTCATCACCATCCCCTTGACATGGGACAGGACCCCTCAGATGAGTGAGTCTCCCTGACAATATGGGACACAGATTCCAGAAATGAGCCTGACCCTGGCATGGAGGGGTTGAGAATGCCTTTTTGACCAAAAGGGGGAAAACAAAGGCCACAAAATAAGATTTCAGTGGCCAAGAGGTTTCAAATAGCGCTGAGAGGCTGTTCTGGAGGTTACTCCTATGCAAGCTTCAGCTAGATATCCCAAATGGCCACAGTATGATAAGCGCAAGTCAACAGTAGTCCCCAAAACCCTAAAGAATATCCACATCCCTATCGGAGACTCTATAATAAAGTTTCACTCACTAAGATTATTTTTCAGAAACTTAAATACTCCAGGGAGCTCCTATACCAGCTAAGTCCCAAAACCAGAGGCAATAGCCTCTTCAAAAATATCAACCAATTGTGTCCCTTTTTCCCATCATGTCAACATGAACAAGTTAGGGAGGTCACTGCCTAGACAACCCTGAAGATTGGAAAAGTGATTAAACTAGAGGAAGGGTTAGCAACAGACAAGATAGAATTTAACAAAAGATTATGAATACTGAATCTCTATATAATTTTCTTTTTCTTAGTTGCTAGGGTATTAAAATAGCTTGAAGGAAAGAATTGAAATGGTGGAACTGTAACCCATAACATTCTTTGAAATTTGCTCTCTAACTACTTGTCAAATTGCACTTGGAAAGTTATCATTTCTATGTAAATATGTTATATTCCACAATAGATAGATAGATAGATAGATAGATAGATAGATAGATAGATAGATAGATAGATAACCAGTACTTTGTTTTGGTTCTGTGTTGCAGGAAAAAAAAAGAAGATCATGAGTTAATGATTGCTGAACTTAAGTTCTTAGTCCATGAGAGGTCTTTATACTATTCCTTCTACTTTGTATGTGTTTGAAATTTCCAATAATACAGGTTAAAAGCAAGGTTTCTGAATCCCACTCCAGGTTTCCTAAGTCAGAATGACAAGGGATAGGGTACTAGAATCTGTTTTATCTATTTTCCCAGGTGACTCTGAGGATCAGATTGGGAGCATCTGAAAATGAGGATGGAGGGGGCAGAGAGCCTGCAACCCAAGAAAGGAATTTATGGATTTTTAAATTAATGTGAGATGGGGAAATATACAGCTGCCCTATGTCCCAAGTCTATAATTACTGTTCTGGATCACTATGAGAAATTCCAATCTTAATTGCACTCCTTTTTTTACATATATATAATACCATCAGGGGTGATGATCAACTATATGATGGCAATGTGAGCAATTGATTGTACACTTTGGAAGATTGTATGGAATGTGAATGTACCTCAATAAAATTGAATAGAAAAAAAATACAGTCAGACAAAGACATCCAAAGACAAGACAGTGTTTCTTAAGATGGTTACAAAATGTAATACCAATATTTCCAAATTAAATTTAAAACACACAAGGCATTGTTTTAAAAAAATACAAAATTGTAGCATAAAAATCCAAACATAGATATGGAATATATATTCTTAACAGTTATTCTTAAGTATAACATTTAACTGAAATAATTTTAATTCAATTAATTCAATTTTAAAACAATAAACTGCACATAATTAATTGTACAATTGGATAAGTCTTGATATAAGAATATGCCCATGAAACCATCACCACAATCAAGATAATGAACATATTCTTCATTCACAAAAGTTTCCTTGTTTCCCTTTGGAATCCTTTTACCTTGCACCTCCCTGGCCTCATCCTCATTCTCTCTGTCACTGTAGATTAGTTTACCTTATCTAGAATTTCTACAAATGGAATCACAGAGTATGTACCCTTTTTGTTGGATACTTTTTTTATCCAGCACAATTATTTTGAGGTTCATCCATGCAGGCCTCAATAGTTCATTTCTTTTTATTGCTGAGTAGGATTCCATTCTTTAGATATACCACACATTGTTTATTCATTCACCTTTTGATGGACATTTGAGTTGCTTCCAGTTTTTGACTATTACAGATAAAGCTGCTATGAACTCTTAGTATGGACATAAATTTTAATTTCTCTTGGGTAGCTTACCTGCAAACTATTTTCCAAATTGGGTTGTACCATTTACATTCTCAGCAGCAGATGAAAACATGAGATACCTAGTTACTCCACATCTTTGCCAATACTCAATATGGTCAGCCTTTTAAATTTTTGCTATTTTAATAGGTATGTAGTGTTGCATCATTATGATTTTAACTTGTATTTCCTTAATGACTAAGCTGTTGAGCATCTTTTCATGTGCTTATATACCATCTGTATATCTTCTTTGGCTGAAAATGTGTTTAAATTGTGGGGTCTATCTTTTAAGATTTGTTAGGTGGGACCAGAGTAGCATTTAGCCTAGGGTTGATTTATCTTCATTACTGAGGCAAGACTCTTCTGAGTATTCATCCCATGTGCTCCATGAATTATCAGGTTTTCTACTCTGCCCGGTGGAAACCAGCACTATTTCTGGCCCTGTGTGTATACTGGACATTGTTTTCTAATCCTCTCAGACGGTTTTTCCCTGGCTTTGGGTAGTCTACTCCCACATTTGTATTGATTAGGAGGGTGCTCCACAAATCACCAGAGTTCTTTCTTTGTGTAGATCTCTCCTTTCTTGTATTCTGTCTTATAATATGTAACAACATTGGTCTCTCCAAACTCTGAATTTCCATCTCCTCAACTCAGGGAGTCCCTTGGACTTCACTTGGGTTCTCCTCTGCACCATCACCTGAAAGTTCTTTCAGGGCAGTAAGCTGGGGTAATCGAAGAGATCACTTCATCTCTTTCACATCTCTCAGTGATCGCTGTCCTTTGTTACTTAATGTACAGTGTCTTGGAAACCATTGTTTCATATAATTTTTTCTTGGTTTTTGGTCATTTCAGGAAGGAAGGTAAAAAGAGTCCTTGTTACTCCCTCTTGGATAGAAGCAGAAGTCTGAAGCGATCATTTGGGAAAAAAAAAAAAATACAGGACAAATACAAATACAAAGATATAGAAAGACTGAACCCAAAATGAAGAAAAAAATTTTTAAGTTTTGCTCCTTAGTTAGCTCAACCACACATGATCTTCCCAATTAAATTCATTTCAAATTCATTCAAACATGTCATACTTGTTTTTCAAGATGCCTAACCACCACCTATAAAGCCTCCAAAACCAGTTAATGAATCTCCATATAAAATAAATATTTGAGATTTAATTTTAAAGAATATGTAACATCGTTTTATAAAATCAAAATTTATTTTAGATATAATTTCCTGTGCACCTACAGAGCTGAAGGTCATTTAGTAGTATATATCCCAACCACTCCCCAAATCAAAGTCAGAGACTACCAAATTTCCATCTTTATTCATCTATCCTGAACTGAAAAGCTCTTCCAGTGGCAAGATTTTCAACTGTCTTTTTTATTCTTATGTAGTCCCCTTTCATCTGTAGAATTTGCATAACCCCCAGAGATACAGTATGCCCTCTTCCTTCTTTGGCTAAGTTGTATTTTAGTAGAACAAGGCTGGTGGATGATATTTCTCAAGATGAGTAGTTAAGTAATTACCATGTATACTCTGTCCCAGTTACTAATTTATTGCCTCTCAACTCCCAAATCCGCCCTTCATTGCCTGCTCTATGATCAATAAGATGGACTTAGCATATGGTAAGCTTTGTCAATAGAGGGTGTTGGGGGTATGCTGGAGGAGGAAGGAGTTTCTCTTCCTGGTTGCAATGTGCTCTTCTCATCAGGCTCCTGTAGCAGCCAGAAGCACCCATGGTCCATCAGCATATGGCACCTTCCTGTAAGCAGCTTTTCACGACACACCTTTAGCCTTCACAGTGAAGTGCTGCCAGCCATGAATAACTTCTCCCAGAAACCTAGGGGGTGGATTTCCATAAGGTTTCACCACTGTGGCCCCTCAGCAAACTTCCCAGTGAACATGAGCTAAAGCCATGCCCTTTCCAAGGAATCTGGATGTCAGCCCTGGGGGCCCTCTTCCTTGGTGCTCTATCTCAGCCACATTGGTAGTGGCTACACCCTAAATCTGCTCTTCGTGCATCCTTTAGACTTCTCTTTACCTCTTACTAGCTAATCTCTCCTTTCTACACTCTGCTGCTATAGGTCAATAGCACTTTATATTAAACTTTCCCCATTCAAACTGCTGTGTGGTTTATTGCTCCTGCTTGGACCCTGTTCTAGTTTGCTAATGCTGCTGGAATGCAAAACACCAGAAATAGATTGGCTTTTATAAAAGGGGGTTTATTTAGTTACACAGTTACAGTCTTAAGGCCATAAGTGTCCAAGGTAACACATCAGCAGTCGGGTACCTTGACTGGTATTATCTAATTTATTGGCATTCATAATATATATGAAATGGGCAAATCCTTAGAAACACACAAACTACCTACATTGACTCAAGAAGAAATAGAAGAGCTCAGCAAGCCAATAACTAGCAAAGAGATTGAATCAGTAATCAAAACCCTCCCAATAAAGAAGAGCCCAGGACCAAATGACTTCACAGGAGAATTCTACCAAACATCTACCAAACATTCCAAGAAGACTTAACTTCAATTCTGCTCCAATACTTCCAAAAAATTGAAGAGGAGGGAATATTCCCTAACTCATTCTATGAGGCCAACATAGAATACCAAAGGCAGGTAAATATTCCACAAGAAATAAAGTATAGAGCAATATCTCTTATGAATATATATGCAAAAATACCCAACAAAATACTAGCAAAACAAATTCAACAGCACATTAAAAAAATTATACACAATGATCAAGTGGGATTTATCCCTGGTGTGAGAGGTTGATTCAACATAAGAATATCAATTAATGTAATACATCACATTAACAGAAAGAAGAAATAAACCACATGATCATCTCAATTGATGCAGAAAAGGCATTTGACAAAAACACTTAGAAAAATAGGAACAGAAGGAAACCTCCTCAACATCATAAAAGGGTATATATGAAAATGCCACAGGGATTATCATAATTAATGCCTTCCTTCTAAAATGAGGAACAAAGACAAGGATGCCCACTGATGCCACTGTTATTCAACGTTGCACTGGAAGTTCTAGATAGAGCAATTAGGCAAGAAGAAAGAAACAAATGCACCCAAACTGAAAAAGAAGTAAAACATTCCTTATTTGCAGATGACATAATCTTATATACAGAAAATTCTAAGAACCCACAACTAAGCTCCTAGAGCTAATAAATGAATTCAGCAAAATGGCAGAGAATAAGATCAACACCCAAAAATCAGTAGTGTTTCTATACACAAGCAATGAATAATCAAAAGAAGGAATCAAGAAAAAAATTCCATTTACAATACCAAATAAAAGAATCAAAGATCTAGAAATGAATCTAACCAAGGATGTAAAGGACTTGTACAGAGAAAACTATAAAACATTGCTAAAAGAAATTAAAGAAGACTTAAACACATGGAAAGATATTCTGTGTTCATGGATTGGAAGACTAAATATCATTAGAATGCTAATACTATCCCAAAAAATATATATAGATACAATAGAATCCCAATAAATATTCCAAACAATCTTCTTTGTGGTAATGCAAAAGCCAATCATCAAATTTATATGGAAGGGTGATGGGCCCCAAATAGCTACAACCATCTGAAGAAAAAGAATGAAGCTGGAGGACTTACACTTCCCAATCTTAAAACTTATTACAAAGCCACAGTAATCAAAAGAGCATGGTACTGGCAGAAGAGAGCTTTGAAATCAACCCTTCCATTGATGAACAACTGATTTTTGACAAAGTGGCAAAGACCATTCAATTGGGAAAGAATAGTCTCTTCAACACATGATACTGGGAAAGCTGGATGTCCCTTTGCAGAAAGAAAAGAAAGAAGAAAGAAAGAAAGAACAGAAAGAAAAGAAAGAAAAAGAAAAAAGAAAGAAAGAAAGCAGAAAAGGAAGGAAGGAGGCAGGCAGGAGAAGTCGGCTTCATTAATCACCACGCTACATCCGCCTCACTCCTCTCGTTCTTTCTTCTTTGCTGTCCTTCCTTCCTTCTTCCTCCTTCCTTCCTTCCTCCTTCCCTCCTCCCTTTCCTTCTTCCTCCTCCTTCCCTCTCTCCTCTCCTCTCCTCCCTCTCCTCGCTCCCTCTCCTCCCTCCTCTCCCTCCTCCCCTCTCTCCTCTCTCCCTCCTCTCTCCCTCTCCCCTCCCTCCCTCCCTCTCTCTCCGCTCCCTCTCCTCCCTCCCTCCCTCCCTCCCTCCCTCCCTCCCTCCCTCCCTCCTCCCTCCCCTTCTTTTTCTTTCTTTCCCTTCCTTCCTTCCTTTTTTCTCTCTCTCTCTCCCTCCCTTCCCTCCTCCCCTCCAACCCTCTCCTCCATAAAGGAGGATGCTAACTCCACACCATATACAAACATAAATTCAAAGGGGAATTGAAGACCTTAATTACAAGAGGAAGTTTAAACACCTAGAAGAAAACATTGGGAAGCATCTTCAGGACCTTGTGTTAAGCAATGCCTTCTTAGACTGCATACCCAAAGCACAAGAAACAAAAGAAAAAATAGATAAAAGGGACCTCATTAAAATTAAAAACTTTTGCTCTACAAAGGACTTTATCCTGAATGACAATCTACACAATGGGAGAAAATATTTGAAAATCACATATCCAATAAAGGATTAATATCCAGAATATATAAAGAAATACAACTTAAAACAAAAAGACAAGCATCCCAATTAAAAAATGGGCAAAAGATTTGAATAGACATTTATCCAAAGAAGATATACAAATGGCCAGAAAGCACATGAAAAGATGCTCAACATCACTAGCCATCTGGGAAATCCAAATCAAAACCAAAATGAGATATCATTTCACAACAATTAGATTGGCTGCTATTAAAAAAAAAAAACAAAGTCTTGGAGATAATGTGGAGAAATAGGAACACTCATTCATTGCTGATGGCAATGTAAAATGGTTAGTTGCTGTGGAAGACAGTTTGACGGTTCCTCAGAAAACTAAGTATAGAACTACCATATGACCTAGCAATGCCACTACCAGGTATATACCCAAAAGAATTGAAAGCAGCACTCAAACAGATATTTGCACAGCAATGTTAGTAGTGGCATTATTCACAATTTCCACAAGAAGAAAGCAACCCAAATGTCCATCAATCAATGAATGGATAAATAAAATGTGGCATATACATACAATGGAATATTATTCATCTATAAAAAGGAATGAAGTCCTGATACATGTAACATGATGAACCTTGAAGACATCATGTTGAGTGAAATAAGTCAGACACAAAAGGACAAATATGTGATCTCTCCTATTTGAAACAATTAGAATAAGCAAACTCATAGAGTCAGAATCTAGAATATAAGCTCTCAGGGGATGGGGTAGGATTGGGAATGGGAAAGTAAGGCTTAAATGTACAGGTTTTCTATTTGGAATGTAGGGAATGTTTTTGGTAATGGATCGTGGTGATGGTAGCACATTGTAAATGCAGTTAACATCCCTGAAATATATATCTGAATATGATTAAAAGGGGAAAATGTTAGATTGTATATATGATAATAGAATAAAAATTAAAACAAAATCCATGTTAAAAATTAAAACTGCACTACACAAATAGTGAACCCTAAGTTAAACCATGGACTTCAATTAATAATATACTTATAAAAATATGCTATCATCATTTGTAACAAACCTTCCACACCAATGCAAGGTGTTGGTGGTGGGATAGTATATGGGAATCCTTTATTTTATGCATGATTGTTCTGTAAACCCACAACTTCTCTAATAAAGAAAAAAAAATGAAGTTGATGTGCAGAGAAAAGCAACAACAGGTAGTGAGAGAAGAGAAATTTTGTTAGCATTGAAGTCCATGTTATTTATTTAGTATTGCCAGAGACACAAATGTGCCCCCTGCCTTTCCCACAGCTCAGTTAGTTGAACCAGCTAATTCCCTTTTTCCCTAAGCTAATTTGAGTTAAGGTTTCATCACTTATAATTGAGTCTTAAAGTGTTATCTTTCCTGAGGACCCCTGACCATATTTTTAATTTCTATTCTTTCATCACATTAGCACATTTTATCTGTGTTAAATCTTTGCTACTTTATTCTGTGCTTTTTTTCCAACCACATTTACAACGCAATTTTACATTTTATGCTAATGATATATAAAGCTGTATTTTGTATATACAGATTTGTTCTTCCCAATTAGGTAATAATCTTCACATTTGTTACAGTGTCAGATACATAGTCTGCTGATTAATTGGTCGATGGGAATTCCATGAAGTTACAAATGTGGTTACCCGTTTCCCTTTGGAGACATGATAGAATATTGTAACAATGATAGCCTCCATTTATCAAGACTGTCGTATTCAAGGAACTATGTTTTCTATGAATTATCTCAACTGTAGCAACATTATGAAGTAAATATTATTATTTCCATTTTAAATATGAGAATATTGAAATTAAATTAAGTAACTTGAAAGACTTTGTACACAGACTTAACTGACTCCAAAATTCATCCACTATGCAATGTTGCTTTACCTGTAATGTGTGCACAGTATAATTTAGAAGGAAGTCCTTGAGAGTTACATTGTATATATTTTTACTTTTAGTTGTAGGAAAATGATTAAGAAGGACAATTAGGCAGAGTCCCAGGGTACAGAGTAATCATTGGTAAATGTTGGACACTGTAGAGACATCTTTTCTTTTTTCTTTTTTTTTCTTAAAAAGTGCTGAATCTACCAAAGGTGGGCACTCTCTTTACCTGCCTGTTTAATGGTGTGGACATAACGGGATGGAGGCAGTATTAGGAATGTGGTCATGTTAATCTGATTTGCCTTGGATGCTGCTCTATTTTTCAATGGAGGGAAGTCCTGGACACAGTCTTGAAATATAATCAGTGACCATTTAGGGCTAGCTTTATTTTTCAGAGAGAAATAAAAACTAGATACGTACAAATAATCCTGGCAGTTTGGTTTTTGTTTGTTTGTTTGTTTTTTGTTTTGTTTTGTTTTAAATTCAGTTTTATTGAAATATATTCACATACCATACAATCATCCATGGTATACAATCAACTGTTCACAGTACCATCATACAGTAATGCATTCATCACCACAATCTATTTCTGAACATTTTCCTTACATCAGAAAGAATCAGAATAAGAATAAAAAATAAAAGTAAAAATAGAACACCCAAACCATCCCCCCATCCCACCCTATTTGTCATTTAGTTTTGTTTTTTTTTATATTAAATTCAGTTTTATTGAAATACATTCGCACACCATACAATCATCCATGGTATACAATCCACTGTCCACAGTATGATAACATAGTTATGCGTTCATCATCACAATCTATCTGTGAACATTTTCCTTACATCAGAAAGAACCAGAACAAGAATAAAAAATAAAAGTGAAAAAAGAACACCCAAATCATCCCCCCATCCCACCCCATTTGTCCTTTAGTTTTTATCCCCATTTTTCTACTCATCCATCCACTAGATAAAGGGGGTGTGATCCACAAGGTCTTCACAATCACCCCTTGTAATCTACATTATTATATAATTGTCTTCAGGAGTCCAGACTGCTGGGTTGGAGTTTGGTAGTTTCAACTATTAACTTCCAGCTATTCCAATACATTAAAACCTAAGAGGTGTTATCTATATAGTGCATAAGAATGTCCACCAGAGAGACCTCGACTCCATTTGAAATCTCTCAGCCACTGAAACTATTTCGTCTCATTTTGCATCCCCCTTTTGGTCAAGAAGATACTCTCAGTCCCACGATGCCGGGTCCACATTCATCCCCGGGAGTCATATTCTGCATTGCCAGGGAGATTTACAACCCTGGGAGTTGGGTTCCACGTAGGGGGGAGGGCAGTGAGTTCACCTGTCGAGATGGCTCAGTTAGAGAGAGAGAGGGGGCCACATCTGAGCAACAAAGAGGTACTCAGGGGGAGACCCTCAGGCACAATTACATGCAAGTTTAGACTCTCCTTTGTGGTAACGAGCTTCATAAGGGCAAGTCCCATGATCAAGGGCTCAGCACATCAAACCGCCAGTCCCAATGTTTGTGACAACATCGGCAGTTTGGTTTTAACCTCCTCTCCACCCACCACAAAATTGCCTTCTCTCTTTATTTATTAAGAAGAGTTTGCTTGATATCTAAAAGGAGACCATTTCAAATTTTTAAAATCTAATCAAGCATATTATGCATTGATTACTAAAACATACACAGAGCAGCATTTTCTCGATAATTACACCACTTTTGAGGGTGAGAGCATTACAAGTCATATGCCCAACTTACTTTGACTTTTTAAGTTTTTTTTTTCTTTTTTTAGTTAGTGGAACCAACTAATTCCCTTTTTTTCCTTAGCTGTTCTGAGTAATTATCCCTAAAAACATGCTTGCCAAGGTTTTTATTGCTACTTTTTAATGGAACATTACTGATATAAACAAAGTAATTGCATTTCATTTCTTATAGTTCACATTTCGGCTCTACATCTGTTTCTGGAGGGAAACTTGAAAAGATCAGTGGGCTGTATTGACTATCAGCAGTCAGAAAATGTTTCAATAGCTGTATTTATGATGTCAAAACAGATAGATGAAAAGCAAAACATTGGTTAAATCACTTAAGTTTTTGTTCTCAAGAATGGCAAATAACTGGAGTTACTTTCATACAATAGACTAGTTTTGCTTTTGTTTTTCTCTCTTTTAATTGAAATTACCAGTTGTCCAGAATTCAATGGCTAATATTGTACAAATAAAAAGACAGCAAGGATAAAAGTCTTCACTCTGAAAAGCATCATAAAGCTGGATCAACTAAACCAGGTCCCGCTGAATATTCAATTTGAGTTTAGAATCAACATTGACAAAGAAGAGATTCTAGTGAAAGCTTAAACCCATAGAAGTGTTTTGTTTTAAATATCTATGGGTTAGATAAAAGTCTGAACCCATCTGCAGATGGGCCTACATTCACAACTTGGGCTGCCCAACATTATAAACAAATGCACCCATGGCCAATGAATTCTAAGTGACAGGAACACCCTTGTACACACCTATGATGTTTTTGCAGGACTAAAGTAGGGCATCTTTGAGGGAGGTTTTTTTGCTGCAACAAATAACACTAAGGATTGTGCATGTGTTTACTTTTACCCTGTGAAGCTTTCCAATAGCTCAGTTGAATTCAATTTTTCTGATTACTACTGAAATGAAAGAGAAAATTGGAAAAGCAGACACATTTTTGTCCTTGGAAAACACTGTTCATTATAATGTCAACTCTAGTATCAAAAAGAAATTCAGATGCACCCAGTCACCAAGGCCCACACCAGCAAAGAGCAAAGTTATCAGTGTAAAGGAGGGGCTGAAAATTAAAAACCCGTAACCATCCCCCCACCCTGCCCTTTTTCCATGATCTGCCCATAAGAAAAACCAATTATTCTCTTTTTCTCAAAAATCAAAGGGCAAAACTGAAGAGCATCAGAGAGCTGGAAAATATACCCCCAAATGCACACTAAGAAAATGCCTAAATTGAACAATTCCTGGGCACATAAAGCAGAGTGTGTACCATGATTTCCCCTGTGTGGAATGTTTTTATCTCTTTCGTATCTAAAACATAGAGTGGGCAGATATGTTTTAATCCAGTTTTGACTGTTTTAACCTAGGAACAATAATTTGAGGTTTCTAAGAGGGTAATTTTCACCATGGAGACAAAAAGAAATCTCTCTGAGATATTTTTCTTCCTGGAGCCTATTATGAAAAATAAAAGATGTGAAGCTCAAAGTGTATCCAAATAGATTAATGGACTGTTGACCTAGCTGAAACTTTCATCTGTTCTTAGCCCTGAAAATGGGTTTTCACTTAAAGCTGTGAGTCTTCTGCTGCCTTAGGGAAACTCCAGGGGTTTTTTTTGTTGTTGTTGTTTTTTTCAGTGTCCACATTTGTTTACAGTAATTACAGAACTAAGGCTTTGAACCCCTTTTTTCTTTTGGGACTCTAGGAGTACTAATATATATACATATACACATGTATATGTATACACATACATACATACATATACATACATACATATATATGTGCTTATTTATTTTTAAGCAATTCAAATTAGAGCTCTTTAAGATTTTTGTTAATTTGTTATTACCACCCAGAGGTGTAAGAATATACATTAAACAGGCAGACCAAACAATACATTGAACAGGCAGACAAGACACAAATAGAGTTAGTCATAAGAAACAGAAACACAGAAATACTTTTGAGAGGGGCAAATGCAGGACTCAATATATATCATCTCATCCCATTTCTACCCTTTTTCAGAACAATTCTCTTTTTTTTAACTATTTAAATATTTATTGTGGGAGCATTGGAGATACAGAAGACATCTGATTATTATATTACTATGGAATTCCACTTATAAAAAACCCAAGATGAGTAATTAATCTAGATGATTTTAGCTACAATATAAAATGACTTTTGGACATTTCAATCTGGATATGATATCTCAGTATATTTTTTAAAATTTTAGATTTAAAAAGCAATGCAAATTCTTTAAGCACCCATTTTTTATAGCTATTGCCTGATGTGACAAAATTCTTCTGACTAGAATACAGTATATACAAACAAACATGTATTTAAATGAGCCCTACAAAGAATACTCATAGGTAGTTTTATTTTTTTATTTTACACTTTTTGGTACTTTTAAATTGCTTGTTAAAGGCACAGGTTCATTTATAACTGCTCATTATAAATTTTATGAATTTTAAGCAATTTAATATTTATGTGTTGAAGAGAAGAGAATTCCTACCATGTGCCAGGCACTCAACCCATGGAGAACAATTCTAATTATAATACTGTGTTCTTTCCATAGAGCCATTTCTCCTGATTTTAAATCATATTGAGGCCAGATTGTGTTACAGAAATAAACATTTTACTCATAGGCGATAAGTAAAATCTTTCCAATTTTTTTTTTTTTTTTAATACTGCCAAAAGGTTCCCATTCTTCCCTTCCTCTTCTGAATTTATAGCACGCTTTGGGGTCCTATTCCGGAAGAGCTAAAATTCTCCAAACTCGAGCCTGAGGCAACTTAAGCCTTTGACTCAGCACATCTGCATGCCAGTCTCTAGCTGATGTCCACCTGGAGCAAGTCAGAGAGTCCTTCATTTCAGCCTGGGCAAGGTGCATATCTCTCTCTAGTTTTAATGCTATCAGTTGCAAAACACTTAGCAACTCCACTGGAGTTTTCAGGGTGTCCCCATAACTCTCGCGGCAGTCCCCATTCATCTAGGAGGGCAGCCACCCCTTCCCCATGTGGACAATATGGGACAATCTGGGATTCTCCCCGTGGACTCTCCCTTCCTGTAGAATTCATGCCTGCTATAGCTAGCAGCTCTTAGATCCCCCTGGCTGTGCTCGCCAATTGTCACAACCCAGCTTAGACCTAGGACAAAGAACATACCAGGCATGGAGTTAGACATGATTTTACCAGGACTTACTTACAGGAGATGATTTGTTCCATGGCAGCTCTGGGCCAAGGAAGGTGGAAGTTAGTGCTCTGTGAAAGCAGGGGGTGCCAGTGGGTGGTTTTATAAAGGTTAGGACAAGGAGGGTGTGAGAACAGAGTTTCAGCAGGGTCTTGCGACACAAGGCTGTGGAGATTGTTATCAGCAGTGATTGGGGAGGGGAGTTTCATTGCTTTGTTAACAATACATTTTTTCCTCCCCTGGGGAGGTATGATATTTTTAACATCTGTCCATCCCAGTCAAGTACGTGGCTATGTGAAATCACTATGGAGGGGAGGGGGCCCAGGCCCCGGGTCCCCACAGTAGCATAATGTTTCTATGGGTTATTTAAAATTTTCTTACTGCATGTTATCACATTATTTTCCAGAAATGTTGCTTCATGTTTTACTTCCGTGAGCTGTGTATTTGTGCATCTCACACCACTCACACTAGTGTTGAATTTTCAAATGACTTCCTATGAGGTTTTATTTATATTTATTTGATTTATAGTAAAATCAAGTATTTCCCACCATATTTCTTTTCCATTTGTATTTATTTCTTCTTTTGTGAAATGCGTATTCACCCCCTTTGCCTATTTTCTACTGATGTGTTGAGTTGTCTTATAAAAATTTTTTATAGATTAGTAATATAAATCCTTTATGAGTTTTTACTTATTTGTTCAACAAATATTTATAGAGGATCTACTAATGTGAAGGCATTGCTAATAAACAAGACAGAAATAGTCCCAGCCCTCATAGAGCTTTCACATTACAATATTTGTATATATTTATATGAATGTGTATATGTGTATACACAGGTTCCCCCCCCTCCTGATTAGTTGTTTGTATTTTAATTTGCTTCTGCTGGAGTTTTTGACAAAGTCTCCCTTGACTTTATTGGTATTATATGGAATCAGTACAGGAATCTATTAAGCTAAGAACATCACATTTAGTTTGTGCCCAAAGTGAAAAGATGTTGCTATTTAGTTGCATATTTTTTTGCAATTTACCATAGCTGCCTTTAGGTGGCATTACATCCTTGGGCATGTGTTATGGAGATTTTTAGATATTGGGTTTATGTTTGTTTTGACAACTTGATAGATTTAAAATCTGGCTGAAATGTTATTTGGGACTTAGAGTGCAGGATAAATGAATATAGAAGCTGGACATACAGAGACCTCTTTCAGTGTGCAAGCTATGTTCTGATTAAGGTCTGTCCTGCTTTTTCCTACAGCAAATATTTTTCAGATCTATGATTAGATAGTTTTAGAACAAAAATCTTAAAAATGTTTTGAAGGTCAATGTGAGGTCCCAAGCAAATAAAGACTTCTCTCTTCCACAAACGGTAGAAGTTTGGATCAAAATGGGGTTCTTTCACATATGTATGGAATCCCTTATACTCATTTTTCTGGATAAGCACTTCAGATCTCAGAATTCACAGTTCTGCTTGGCATAATGGAAGCTTAAGTCAAATAACTCACAATGAAAGATGCAGAGAATTTTCCATCTCCATGATTCAGGTATTTGGATTTTGATGTGAAGCACTGACATTTGTATTCTCATTTTTCTGACACTGCATTCATGAATTCATGTGTTCAAGGGTGCTTTTATTTATTCCCAAGCTGCTTTTGTCCCTCTAAAAGATGCTTTACTCTCAGGAAAACAAACCTGACTTGAACACATTTCACTTTGCTCTTTTGAGCTTGACTGGGGCTTGGGAGGTCAAGGGATTTGCCCAAGGTCTCTGCACTGGTGACTTGTGGCTAGCCTCTCCTATACTGCATTGGAATCATCTGGCTCCAAGATCTTTGTTCTGTCTAGCCACTAGACCACATTTGCTTCCAAACGAAACAAAGTATTGCTGAAAGCCAGAAGGAATCTCTTCAACACATTGATTGTTTGTGAAAAGAAGTTCTTTTAAGGAAAGGACAAGGGAACAATAGATAATAACAGCCTTTTTCATTAGCAAGTGACTTGTGACAATGTCTGCTTTTTGATCCATTAGCTTTCTCCATAATAAAATATTGCTGAAAACACTGCAGCTATTTGTAAAAATCAATGACATACATATGTGATAAGGTGTTGAAACTCTTTTAAAGAAAAGCATGTTCTCAACATATCTAGGGTGGGGAAGAGGGTGGAGAGCTAACAAAGTTTGAAAACCTGTTATGTGCCAAGTGCTTGCCTCATATTGTCACCTCAATTAATATTTACAATAACTCATGACAACTTCACAATAAGCCTGATTATCTCTATTTTATGGGTACAGAACTGAAAGTTCAGAGAAATTAAAAACTTTCCCAAGTTCCCACAGCCAGTAAGTGACAAAATCAAGTTGTTTATTCCCATTGAATACATGGTAGATATCAATTTCTTTAAGTTTGAAACATATTTGATTGCTACTCCAAACTGAATCTTTTGAATCTTTGTAGGATTCCTACACCTTTTTTCTCCATCATAGTCTCAGATTACAATAAATAAATTTTAGATGTATTTCACAGTTTTTATTTTCTATGTTTTATTTCCATCATAATCAGCATCATTTTATAATGTTTCTGCTGAATTTGTAATCAGTCTATCTCAAGGCACCAGAAGTGTTTAATCATTTTGGGAACTGAGAATAACTTTTGATTATAGAAAGTATCTGACTCAACTAATCTAATAGTTTATGAGTTCAATTGTGCTAACCTTTATGGTTGTATTTAGCTACACTTGTATATAGAAAAAACATTATATATGGAAAGAGGGAGTAAGTATCCCTACCTTTCAGTATAATTGTATCCCCAAACATCATATTCAAATTTTTATGATTAGTTCCTTATCATTGCATATATTCATATTACTTTGTTACAGAGACAAATATTTTTTGCCTCCAACTGGAACCACCTAAGGATTTTGCTTCTTCTCCATATGTGTATGAACTATGTAAATAAGCATTGATGAAAAGTCCAATGAAACCCTAAAATCCCCTTCCATCAAGTACATGCATATGTGTTTGTCTTTGATCTGTGAGGTCAGTTCCTATTTTAATATGAGAAGTTGCTAGTGTCATTGCAACTCAAAATATTTATAACTGGTGTATGAACAGACTGCAGGCCCCACTTTTGCTCTCACTTCCTGGCCCAGCCATTGCTGGTGGCTTCAACCAGCTTACTGCCCACACGCTTGTCCAGGTGAGACTCAGCCACCAGCCCTGGTGTCCCAAAACTGCATGGGACGCATGGCAAGCTTTCCTAAGAGCTCTTAGTCACTGCACACTTCATTGTGATCTTGTCGCAGCCCTAGGTCTGGGCAACTGCAGTGCTCTCTACTCTCAAGAATTCCATGAAGGAAATCTCTCCTCAAACCAATCTCAAAATTTGGCAGGTGCTGGTTGTTAAACCAGCTTGGTTACCTCGAAGGCATTGTGTCTAGTTTCTCTATTCCAATGTGTGGCTCTCATCCCACTGACTCCAATTTTGAAGCCTCATCTGACAGTCCAAGATTACAGGAAATATCCCTTTTGTCATCTTATTATCTAGAAAGCAGAGTATGTACTGGAATAGCAGGGTCCAGTTAGGAAGAACAAGGGGATGGGAACTAACATTTAAGGAGTAACTACTATATGACAGGTATATTACATGTATTATCACATTTAGTCTTCATGAAAATCCTAAAAAATAGAAATAATTTTTCCCTTTTTATTAGTGAGTAAATAAGGCTCAAAGCTCTAAGGTCAAAGTAATGATTCAAAGTCAGACCTGTTTGCCTTTGAAATAGGGTATCAAAATTATTAGTATTTAAAAATATATCAATAAACTACTCCTTCCAAATAATTCTAAGAAAGAGATAGAATTAAGCCAATTAGAGATTGAAAAAATATCTGAGAAGGGCAACAAAACTTACAGAATATCTCACTTTCCATTTATAATACCTATTTTTACCAATATTTAGTCAATGTTTAGCTTTGAAAAACTTTGTAGATCTATCAAAAAAGTGAAATTAAAAAGTTGCAACATATTGTTTGTTGAGCAACTGGGTAGTTTCTTTTTATTGTTGAGCATTTTTTTTTTAGGTACAGCTGTCCTTAATTGTGTCCTTTACCTTCTGTGCCAGTTTGGATGCATTATGCCCCCATAAATGCCATGTTCTTTGATGCAATCTTGTGGGGACAGACGTATTAGTGTTGATTAGGTTGGAATCCTTTGATTGTTTCCATGGAGATGTGACTCAATCAATTGTGGGGAGACCTTTGATTGGATAATTCCCATGGAGATGTTATCCCACTCATTCAAGGTGGGTCTAGTCCTATAAAAGTGTTCACAGACAGAAGGAGGTGCTGCAGCCAAGAAAGACACTTTGAAGAATGCACAGGAGCTGAGGATGGAGCTGGAATGAAACCTGGGATCAGCAGACACCTGCCATGTGCCTTCCCAGCTAACAGAGGTTTTCTGGATGCCATTGGCCTTCCTTCAGTGAAGGTATACTTGTGTTGATGCTTTCATTTGGACATTTTCATGGCCTTCAGACTGTAATTTTGTAACCAAATAAACCCCCTTTATAAAAGCCAATCCATTTCTGGTATTTGCATAACAGCAGCATTAGCAACTGGAACACCTTCTTTACATAACCACCCCCCACACACATATATATTAACTGAACACCATTAACTTGCAAATGTCTTGTGTTGACACTATGTTTTTAAAACTGCTTTATTGAGGTATAATTGACATATGATAAACTGCATATACTTAAGGAGTAGGTTTTGATACGTTTTGACATATGTCTATACCCGTGAAATCTTCAGCACACCCCTTGGTGATCACTCTCACTCCTCTCTCACACCCAGACAGCCACTGATCTGCTTTTCATCACTACAGATTAGCTTACACTCTCTAGAATTATACAAATGCAACTATTCAGTGCGTACTCTGTTTTGGGGTCTAGTTACTTTCATTTATTTGGAGAATGATCCATGTTGTTGCATGTATTAATAATTCACTCCTTTTTATTGCTGAGTAGGCTCCCACTGTATGGGTATACTAGAATTTGTTTATCCATTCACCTGTTGATGAACATTTGGGTTGCTTCCACTTTAGGAATATTACGTAAAAAATAAATAAATAAAAAGCTCTATGAACATCTGTGGACAAGTCTTTGTATAGACATAGGCTTTCATTTTTTTTTGGCTAAATCCCCAAGAGTAGAATGGTTGAACCATATGGTAGGTGTGTGTTTATTTAAGAAACTACCACTCAGTTTTCCAAAGTGGCTGCACCATTTGACTTTCACATCAGCAGTATGTGGGCATTTAGGTCCTCCAATTCTGGACATTTGGTCAGTCATTTAAATTTTTACCATTCTAATATGTATGTAGTGGTAGCTCATTAACATTTTAATTTCCAATTTCCCTAATGATTATTGATGTTGAGAATCTTTTCATTTGCTTATCTGCCATCCATATTTGTTCAAAGTCTTGGCCCATTTAAAAATATTAGTTCCTATTTTCACAATAATAAAAAGGAATGAAATATTATTGTTGTTATATACACAAAAGAAGATCTGGAGGCATATTCCCCAAACCAATAAAGGGGATATCTTTGGATAGTAGAATTAAAGGGGAATTTAAACTTCCCTAAATTATGCATTTCTGAAATGTTTGTTTGTTTGTTTGTTTGTTTACAATGAGCATGTGTTACTTTTACTATCAAAAGAAAAAAAAAGAGGTTTGGACAAAACCTTCATTCAACGCAATCTTTATAGATTTGGTGATTTGGTAGAGAGGGTCCAGGAAAGTATTTTGGAATAATGGGAATTGGAAATCCAGATAGCTGCTGCTATCTCTTCTCAGACAGCACTGTATGGACACGTCCCAAGAACAGGGCATCTCCCCAGATCTGATGGAAGGAGAGGTAGTTTTGGAGCCAGGTTCCACTATGCAAAAAATGTGTGTGAAGGGAGGAGGGGCAAGATGGTGACATAGAGAGGAGTGGAATTTGTCAGTCCCCTGGAACAACTAATAAACAACCAGGAAAAACTAGTAAATAATCTGGAATAACTGCTGGGGGACAACCATGACTGCCCACCCATCATACACCAACCTGGGTTGGGAGGAATGCCTGAGATTGCAGCATAGAATCTGTAAGTAAAAGCTGCAGAACCACACTGGGAGCCCCCTCCCCCCATGGCAGCCCAAACTGCAAAACCTGCTGTGCTAGAAACTAGCAGCACTCTCTGAGCAGAGCAAGTGAATATAGCTCAGCTGAGCTCCAACTGGGGTTTTAATTAACAAATGTAGACTGCTGAATATAAGCTACAACCCCCCCCCCAACAAGCAGACAGAGGCTTTTAATGATGACTGACCTTAAAGAACCAAAAGACTCTCTGTACTGGGAGGGGGAGCCCAGAAGATCTGGTGTTACCTCTGGCCAATGCGTGAAACTGGGGGGCTGTGTACTGGCTCCAAAAAGGGGGCTTCCTGTCCTTCTTTCCCTCTCTCAACCTGAGGGGCTCAGAGGAGAGAACCACAGCCATTTTCAGTGGAGAGAGCTGCAGCCATTTTCAGTTCCCAGCACTTTGACCCAGACAGGGGTGGAGATAACAGAGTCAGAGAGACAGTGATTCAAATGCAGATGATAAATCCCCAGGGGATTTATCTTCCCTAAGAGTAAGGAGGTGGGGCCCAGCTTTCCCCTCAGAACCAGACCCCAGAGCCTGGGGAAAAACAGCCAAAACTGAAACTGAAGGGACCACACCTCCTTACACCAGTAGGGAGTGAGGCTGACAGGTGCCACCTGCTGGGCAGGTTAGGAAAAGCACAGTGACTGGAGACCTCACAGTGTGTGTCAATCTTCTAAGACACCCTCAGGGAAATCCTTCTGAGACCTGAACTTGTTCTGGTCTGGGAAAACCTGATTGGGGTAACCAAGGAAACCAGATGCCTAAACAACAGAAAACTACAATCTACACTAAGAAAAATGAAGATATGGCCCAGTCAAAGGAACAAACTTATGCCTCAATCAAGATACAGTTTGATATTATTTCACTTAAAGAAACAAACTATTAAAGATTTTCAAAGAAATGCACTAAACCAAATCAACAAGTTTGGGGAAGATATAACAAAAGAGCTGAAGGCTATAAAGAAAACACTGGGTGAAAATAAGGTAGAAATCAAAAGTTTGAAAAAACAACTGGTAGAATCTATGGAGATGAAGGGCACAACACCATAGATGGAAAACACAATGGAGACATACAACAGCAGATCTCAAGAGGCAGAAAAAACACTCAGGAACTGGAGAACAAGATGCCTGAAATCCTACACACAAAAGAAGAGATAGGGAAAAGAATGGAAAAATGTGACCATTTCAGGGAATTGAATGGCAACCTGAAACACATGAATATATGTGTCATTGGTGTCCCAGAAGGAGAACAGAAGGGAATAGAAGCAGAAGCAATAATACAGGAAGTAATAAATGATAATTTCCCATCTCTCATGGGAAATCACAGATCCAAGAAGCACAGCATACCCCAAACAGGATAGATCTGAATAGACCTATGCCAAGACACTTAATAATCAGATTATCAAACATCAGCAACAAAGAGAGAATACTGAAAGCAGCAAAAGAAGAGCAATCCATCACATGCAAAGGAAGCTTGATAAGACTATTTGTGGATTTCTCAGTGGAAACCACGGAGGCAAGAAAGAAGTGACATTATATATTTAAGACATTGAAAGAGAAAAACCACCAACCAAGAATTCTATATCCGGCAAAACTCTCCTTCAAATATGAGGGAGAGTTTAAAATATTCTCTGACAAACAGACAATGGGAGAGTTTGTGAACAAGATACCTGCCCTACAGGAAATAATAAAGGGAGGACTAGAGACAGATAGGAAAAGACAAGAGTGAGAGGTGTGGAACACAATTTTGGGTGATGGTAGCACAGCAATATTAAGTATACACTGAACAAAGATGACTGTGAACATGGTTGAAAGAGGAAGGTTAGGAGCATGTGGGACACCAGAAGGAAAGAGGAAAGATAAAGACTGGGATTGTATAACTCACTGAAACCTAGAGTGCTCAACAATTGTGATAAAATGTACAAATATGTTTTTATATGAGGGAGAACAAATGAATGTCAACCTTGCAAGATGTTAAAAATAGGATGGTATTGGGGGAAAAATACAATCAATGCAAACTAGAGATTATAGTTAACAGAAAAATTGTATTATGCTTCCTTTCATGCAACAAAGGCAATATACTGAAGCTAAATGCCTTTAAGAGGGGGACATAAGGGAGGGGTATGGGACTCTTGGCATTAGTGATGTCTGACTCTTTTATTCCACTTTAGTTTAATCCTATCTTTCATTTTGTTGATTTTTAACTGTCATGTTTTTTTTTCTTTCTTTTTCTTTTTCCTTTGTCCCTCTATCTTCTTTGACTCTTTTTCCTGATTTGTGGAAGGAATGGAAATGTCCTTATATAGATAGTAGTGATGGTGGTGAATACACAAATATGTAACTATACAGGGAACCACTGATTGTTTCCGTAGAATGGAAAGTATACTGGGTGAACAAAACAGTCTTAAAAAAAAGGGGGAGGGGGTTGATGAAGAAACCTTGAGGGCACTACATTGAGTGAAATAAGTCAGACACGTAAGGACAAAAATTGCAGGGTCTCACTGATACGAACTACTTATAATATGTAAACACATAGACATGAAATATAAGTTAACAGGATATAGAATGAGACTAAAGAATGGGAAGCAGTTGCTTATTATGAGCAGAATGTTCAACTACATTGACCTAAGTGTTTGGAAATGGACAGAGGTGATGGTAGCACAATATTGTGAGAACAAATAACAGTGCTGAATGGTGGGTGTGTCATTGTGGTGGAAAGGGAAAGCTTAGAGTCACGTATATCACCAGAAGGAAAGTTGGAGGTTAAAAGAGGGGAATGTATAAAACAGTGAATCTTAAGTTGGACAATGTCCCTGATTAAGTGTACAAATATTAGAAATCTCTCTCATGAACTAGAACAAATGAATGACACTATAGCTAGAAGCTAATATTAGAGGGGTATACAGGGAAAAAGTATACCTATTGCAAACTATGTACTACAGTTAACAGTACTTTAACATGCTTTCATCAACAGTAACAAATGTACTATACCAATACCATGAGTCAATAATGGAGGGGGGTGGTTAGGGGTAGGGGAGGAACTGAGTTTTCTTTTTTGTCTTTATTTCTTTTGCAGAATAATGAAAATGTTCTAAAAATTGGAAAAAATTAATTGTGGTGATGAATGCACAGCTGTATGATATTACCATGGGCAACTGATTGTGCACTTTGGATCTTTGGATAATTGTATGGTATGCGAACAATCTCAATAAAATTTTTAAAAAATGCATGCATGCAAACTACAAAAAGAAAAAAATGTGTGTGAAGGTTGAGTCAAGTGTCTGGAGAAACTGAGACGATTTCTGGGGAGAGGTGAGCAGCTGAGAAGGCTGTCCCTGAAGATGAACTTTGGGAAGGAGATGACAAAGGAAGGGAATTTAGGGGAAATTGTTCTATGAAAGGGTGAGACAATCCTCTTCTTCATTTGTCCAGGAAAATATCTTTTAAATTGACATTATTCATTAATGCTTTTTGGAGCTGAATTTGTGTTTTCTGGGGATTACCAGGTTGGTATGGGGAGAGAGAAGGAGATGCCCAAGAAGGCAATTAGGGTACACAAAACTAGTAGATTGAGTGGTGAAAGGAGAGAAAAACATAGATCAAGCATAATGCATACATTATATGCTTTTTTTTTTTTTTTTAAGCCATTGGAAACATTCCCTTGATTAGGGAAGGAGAGAAGAGGGAAAGAGTCTGTATCAGTCAGGGTCCTGGCAGGAAACACTCAAAGTATAATTGAAGATAGCAGAGAAGGCAGCTCCTGGAATCAGTCCCTCTACCAGAACAACTATTAAACAGGCAGGAATTAGCTGGATCAGCTATTTTGAAACTCTGAAACCTAGCAGAACACTGTGCAGCATCTCATGAAGAGTGGAAGGAAGAGGCCAGTAAATTGTGGTAAACATAGGTGAATTTCACCCTCCATACCATGGTAACCATTGCCCATCCAACAACCTCATAGCAGGCAGCAGTCCTCAATCCTGGCCCTCCTGCCTTAGATTACTTGTGCCAGGGTGGGGTATAAAGACACATTTTCCCAGGATAAGGGGTATGCAGTCCATTTGCTTTTGACACAATACATGAGATCACTGGGGACCCAGTTGTGAGGGTGGCCATTGTTCCAACCTGCCTTGGGCAAAAGCAGCAGAAGAGACTTAAAGACAGTATCTTTTCTCAAAACCACAAGAAACAGTCAAAGGGCAAGCACTGAGTCAAGAAAATGCATCTTTAAAGAGCGGTATGGCCCCTTCCTGCCTCCTACTTTCTCCCTTCTCCTGGCAATGGGGAACAAAAGGATTGTTTTGCCTTATTCTGTTGGGAAAGACTGATCTGGGAAACTCTTCTCTTGTCTGATCCCCCTCCCAGAATTTACCCTCCAGGCAAAAACAGCTTTAGACAAAGAAAGCAGTGTAAGAAACAGTTGAGGTGGATGGCTTGGGGCAAAGGCTTACCTGCTTTAAATCCTGTGGTAGAATGCCCAGAGGAGGGAGAAGTTCTGTTTCCTGGGAAATAGAGGGGGAATTCAAATTACTGTAAACAGAGAAACCCCCCAAAGCCACTAGCAGTCACAAGCCCAGGACAAGACACAGGCCTGGAAAAGACAGGGAGAACCCTGTGCTTTGCATTCACCTTGGGTTGACTTTTTTATGGAAGTGCTGAACTCTGAAGGAGAGCATTAGCCAATGCAAAGCCAATTTGCTAAACTCTGAAAGGTGTATTTTGCATTGGTTTATTTGGTTTTATTAGTTCCCTGTATTCAAGAGAATCTGTCTTATCACTAGCTGGATACAAACTGAAGCAGCAGACAGATTAGGGACTAAATCCCAGAGTTAATATTTTAAAATACTAAAATGAATACTGTGCAACAAAAGACAAACAAAGAAACAGGAAATGATGACCCATGTAAAAGAAGAGGATCAAAATCCAGAAAACATCAGTGAAGAAAACCAGACTATGGATATACCAGACAAAGGCTTTTAAAAAATGATCTTCAATATGCTCAAGGGGATGAAGGAAAATACTGAAAAAGAACCAAAGGATACCAGGAAAAGAATGAATGAGCAATACAAGAAACCAAACAGAACTGCTAGAGTTGAAGACTACAAGAACTAAAATGAAAAATACTCAGGAGGGTTTCAACAGCCTATTGGAGATGGCAGAAGAACCAATGAACTCAAATGCAAGACAATTGAAATGAATCAGGCTGAGGAACAGAAAGAAAAAAGAATTAGAAAAGTGAAAATAACCTAAAAGACCTTGGAACATCATCAAACATACCAACATATGCATTATGGGAGTTACAGAGGAAAAAGAAGGAGATAAAGGAGCAGAAGAAATATTCAAAGAAATAATGACAGAAAACTTCCCAAACTTAGCAAAAGACAAGAATGTGCATATCCAAGAAGCCCACAGACCACCACACAGGATAAACTTGAAGTTCAAACTGACCAAACTGTCAAATGCAAAGGACAAGGAGAGACTTCTGAAAGCTGCTCTTGCAATGTGTTATGTACAAGGTCATCCCAATTAGATTAAGTACCTGTTTCTCATAAAAAACAATAGAGGCAAGGAAGCAGTAGGTTGAAAT